>NC_085136.1:312537747-312694171 GCF_035046485.1 Aedes albopictus | reverse complement strand
CAACAATAAAGAGATATACTAGTTAACGGTGATTAAATCCAACAAGTTGAATCGAATACGGTTTGTTGAATGGAAATAATGTCTACGAACATGTTTCAAGAAATTTGAAGAACTTTCAGAGAAAAAATACACTGAAAGTAATATTCTTCGCGGATATCCCAAAGAATTTCTTTAAAAAAATATTCCAAAATTCCTCTAGAAATATTTGTAAGGGATGCCTTAAAATAAATAACCAATGATTTATTAAGACAATGCAATGTTTCGAAGTTCTCTTTAGAAATTCTTCCCAGGATGTTTTTAGAAATTTATCCAGAGATTCCTTTATAAACCCTTCAATAAATTTCTATAGAGAATCTTCTGTGAATTTCTGCTAAAGTTGCTTCATTGATTCTTTGGAAAGTCCATCTACGATATTGTAATCTTTAGTAAGGTTCCTGAAAGAAACCTTGGGGAATACTTACTCTGGAGGAATTCCTTGAAGGATTTTCGTCAAGGTTGCAACCATTCATTTGCAAAAATTTACATTCATTTGCTATTATCTCAGATCAGAAGCATGCTATCGAAAAACAATGTATGGATGAATTTAACCTTGTAGTTTTATCTGAAAGTTTGCCGAATAACATTGGGGTCGCACACGCATTCCAAAGTCGTGAGCGAGCTGTGAAGGCAACTTTCCACAGCGTGAATGAAAATTACATTCACCGCGTGGAGAGTTGCCTTCACAGCTCGCTCACGACTTTGGTATACGTTTGCGACCCCAATGATATTCGGCAAACTTTCAGATAAAACTACAAGGTTAAATTCATCCATACATTGTTTTTCGATAGCATGCTTCTGAACTGAGATAATAGCAAATGAATGTAAATCTTTGCAAATGAATGATCGCAACCTTGATTTTCGTGAGAAGTTTTTGTAGGAATTCAAAGAAAAATTCCTGGAGGAGTTTATGAAAAAATCTCTTAAGGAATTTTTAAAGGACACCCTGAATAAATTTTTGAAAGATTACTTCAAATTCGGAGAAATTTCTGGAAAATATTTGCTACAATCTAGGCAGAATCGATTTTTTTAATATAATGCAGGGATTTATTTTCATTTAATTCTTCCATCAGAGTTTCCTTGAGTATTTCCTCTAGAACAACTTCCATTAGTTTCACCAAGAATTCTTCAAGAAAAGCTTTCACGCTTGAAAAATCCTCCATGTATTATTTCAGAAATTTCTCCGGGAATGGAGCACGTTCGGTGTAGTACTAGATTTGTAGTAATGAGCTGAATTTTAGTATGGTGAGAAGGTCAATTCTCCGTTTCTGCAATGAAATGGTGCAAAAAGCGTAAGTATTATGATTTCTTGACTAATTTGATGCTGTTTGAGTAAAACTTTGGATAACTATGTTGTTTATATTGCAAGAAATGGAAAAAACAACAACACTGTTGCCCAAAAATTTGCTCAAACCACATCAAATTAGGCAAGGAATCATAATACCCACGCTTTTTGCAACATTTCATTGCAGAAACGGAGAATTGACCTTCTCACCATACAAAAATTCAGCTCATTACTACAAATCTAGTACTTCACCGATCTGTCCTATTATTTCAGAAAACCATCAACGAACTTCAGACATTTCTTCAGCAATTTTTTTAACAAAAAAGGCAGAGCTCGGGCATTTTTCGGAATTTTCTCTGAGGACTTCTTCGAAAAATCTTCCAAATATTCCTTCAGAAATATTATCAAGCATGCACTAAGATAATTTACCAGGGTTTCATGAAGACAACTTTTGGGGAATCTTTTGAGAAATTATTCCTGATTTTTTTTAATTTCTCCAGAGATTCCTTTATAAAATATTCAATGGATTTCTGTAGAAAACCTTCTATGAATTCCTGATAAAATTGCTTCATTGATTTTTGGAAAGTCTATTAATCACGATACTTTGTAATCTTTGGCGGAGCAACTGAAGGAAACCCCGAGGAAAACCTAGGGTAACTCATTGAGATGGCTCTGAAGGAATTCCTAAAAGGATTTCCATGAGAAACCTTTGGAGGAATTCAAAGAAAATTTTCTTGAGGAATTTCGGAAAAAAATCTGTAAAAGTATTTCTATAGGACAACCTTGAGGAACTTTTAAAGTAAACCCCGGAGAAAATTCTTTAAAAAATCAGCATAAATCTATGCAGAATTGGTACACAAAATACTGGAGCAATTATTCTGAAATAAATCTCTTTGTAAATTTCTGAAGGGATTCCTGAAAACTTTCGGAAGCAAACCCTGAAATAACTCCTGGAGATATTTGTGGAGAGATCGCGTCATCGGCCACCCTCAGCTAGACCACGCACTCGCTATGTACCACAATCGTGTTTTTTTTAATGGTTCGTATACTCAGCACACGACGCGACTGTTCCTGGGTTAAAGAATCTCTGGGAAAGTTGCTGAAGGCATTGATGAACAAATATCCTTAAAGCAATTTCTGAATTAATTCTAAGAAGAAATTGTTGGAGGAAATCCAGCAGAAATTTTAAACCAATCTGAAGAAATTCTTGCGGAATCACTAAAAAAATTTAAAAAACAAATCGATTTTTTTTTAAATTGCTAAAGAAATGCCTGAAAAGCTGGAGACTGCCCTGCAGATATTTCTAAAGAAATGTCAAAAAAGAAATCTGAAGTTTTCTGAAGAAATTCTTGAAAGAAACTAGGAAGGGCCCCTGGACCAAAAAAGTATCTGAAAGGAGTTCTCAATGAATCCCAAGAGCAATATGTGGAGGAACTTCTAAGGAACTACAGGTATACCTCGATTTAGTGGACATTTCAATTTTTGAAATGTCTATAAAATCGAATTTTACATAAAACACAGCGCAACATTTTTTTGTCTCAAGAGCAAACTTATGTGTCTCCGAAGGATTTTGGGCCGCTGAATCCGAATCCGGGCTCAGATTTGCTACAACACGTCACAATTTTGAGCTATACCTCAATTTATAGGGCAAAATATGCGATTTTGGACATTTTTGACTGCAAGCCATTAAGCATGGAAACGTTGTTTTTAGGCAATCAAAAGGTTAATTGGTCAATTAACATCTAAATTAACGACTCATGCAAAATATTTCGTTTTACCTAATCAAATTTGATAGATTTAAGCATTTTATGTTAGTATGAAAACTTGCATGCAACTTTTGGAGGGTGACTTGTATGGGAAATATCGTACCTAACATAAATCGCTTAAAACTATCAAATTTAATTTGGTAAAACGAAATATTTCGCATGAGTCGATAATTTAGATGTTAATTGACCAATTAACCTTTTGATTGCCTAAAAACAACGTTTCCATGCTTAATGGCTTGCAGTCAAAAAAGCCCAAAATCGCATATTTTGCCCTATAAATTGAGGTATAGCTCAAAATTGTGACGTGTTGGAGCAAATCTGAGCCCGGATTCGGATTCAGCGGCCCAAAATCTGTCAGAGACACATAAGTTTGCTCTTGAGACAGACCAAAAGTTAATTTTTGTTACGCTGTGAAATCGAAGCAAAATTGTTTATTTTATTTTTATTTAAATTTTATACCAAAATGTAGCAAAACATATAAAAACTGCATGAAAATTGAGTTTTCGATAAAAGGCTCGGAGTTTTTGTCATATATGAGTTATTCTCGCTAAATAACGAATAAACCACTATCTCGCTATTTTGTTACTATCGAAATCATTTGTCGCCAAAACTATGTATGGTTGATTCATAAGCCAATATTTTGAGCAATGGACAATGTCCATACACCAGAACGTTATAAGCATAAATGTCCCAAAAAATTTAAAAAGTTCAGAAATTCATTCAGGGATTCCTTTGACAATGTCTCCGAAATTCCAGACGCGAATGACCCCTGTGGTTAAAACGTCTATAATAGAAAAAAAAAAATGTCTCCGAAGATTTATTTACCCTCTTTACGAATTGCTTCATAAATTTCTTCCAGGGATTCCTCTGGAAATTAAGAGGCTCGTGACAAGCACTTGATGGAGCGTGGTTACTGGATGTGCTGTATTTGCCGAACGAACTTTCTGTATAAGTAGTGTAGGTCTGTCGCCTTTTGTTGCAATTCTGATGTGTTAAATAAAATTGGGTAAACGCAGAATTTTCAACTTTATAACGACGTTGTCCGAATAAAACTTCCCACATCGAATCATTATGTTACAGAATATTTCAGAAAATCTTCCATGTGTTCCTCCAGAAAAGTCACAAAGAATTATTTAACAAAATTTGACTAGAATTGCTTCACTTATTCCTTCTCGATTTTTCACAGATCATTTCAGAGATTGTTTGAGAAAATCGCTCAGGAATTACTTCAGAAATAAAATTCCTCAAGTAATTTATTCATAAATTTTGCTAGCCATTCGTTTGGAGAATGATTTGGAGATTCCTTCAGAAAATCTACAAAAAATTTCTTCAGAAATTCTTTTAATTTGTTTGCGGAAACTTGTCCGAGGATTCGGCCAAAAAATCCTTCACGGATTCTTTTACAAAAACCTTCCATGGATTCATTCGGAAATTTTCTTCAGAGGTTTGTTTAGAAATTCCTTCTATTCTATAAATTCCCCAAAGAATTCTTTTAAAGCATTTTTTATCATTTACTTCTGAAATTCCTCCATTTTTTTCAAAAAAAAAAATCCATGAATTTGAGTAAAAATTCCTCTAGGGATTCGCACAAAAATGCGTTCAGAGATTCCTTCATAAATTTCTCCAGGGATTTCTTCAGAAAATCCTCCAGAGATTTTGCTTTTTTCGAGACTTTTTTAGATTTTTTTCCGAAAAATCCTTCGGAAATTCCTTTAATCATTTTCTAAAACGATCCCCTAAGGATTTATTCCAAAACTTTCTCCGGGGCTTGCTTTAGAAATTGCTCCTGAGATTTTTTTGAATCTGAATTTCTGTCAGAAAAACTTCCTGTGAATTCTCAAGAAAATCAATTTTTTCGATGGGTTCTTTCAGAAAATCTCCAGAAGCTTTAATAATGAATTCGGCAAATTTCTATAATAATTACTTTGGAAAAACTTCCACAGATTTTCCGATAATTCTTTCATGAACCATTGCTGAAATCAATCCTAGGATTCATTTAAAAAATCGTTCACGAGTTCATGAAAAAATCTTCCAGGAATTCTTAAAGAAATTCAGTCAGTTTTTTTTTAAATATCTTCTAGGGACTTTAGAATGTCATTTAGAAATTTCTCCAAGAAATCCTCGACAGAAATTTCGACAGGGATTTCTTAAAAAGTTGTTTAATGGATTCTTTCAGAAGTTGTTCCAGCAGTTCCTTCAGAAATAGCACAGGCGGTTCTTTAAAAAATTACTCCAGGAATTCATCCTTGGGAATGGACACGTGAAGGGACGCTGAAATCGGGGAACCTTCACCTCTGATTCTACCATGACAGCACATCTTGTAATTTTTCGAAGCATTACAATGGCCATTTCATGGAATTTGCTACAAATTTTTAAATTCAATCAGAAGGCATCTACCAAAATTATCAGGAATATAGTACAATAGGACACGATTGGTGAAGCACTAGATTTGTAGTAATGAGCTGAATTTTTGTATGGTGAGAAGGTAAATTCTTCGTTTTTGCGAGGAAGTCGTGCAAAAAGCATAGGTATTATGATTCCTTGTCTAATTTGAAGCTGTTTGAGCAAACCATTTGAAAACTGTGTTGTTATTTTTTTCCATTTCTTGTCTTTTTTACTGCACTGTTTTCCAAAGTTTTGCTCAAACAGCCTGAAATTAGACAAATAATCATAATACCCACGCTTTTTTGTACCATTTCCTTGCAGAAACGGAGAATTAACCTTCTCACCATACAAAAAAGCTCATTACTACAAATCTAGTACTTTACCGATCGTGCCCTATTCTCGGTGAGGAAGTCATAAGAAATGTTGAAAAAAGTTTGTTTGAAAAATTTGAAGAAAAGTCTGGCGAATGAGCAGTTTGCATGCATCCGTCACAAATGTTGTTATTGCTAAGGGATCTGTAAAAAATATCGCCAGAAAATCACCCCATATACTTCGCTCATCGTGATCATCGACAAAGCCAGAGATATAAAAAAAAAATAAAGTCAGAAAGTGAAGTATGAGATTAAGGTAAATATATAGAACTAAGTATGTCATGAGGTATGTTTTGGCGCTAATATGGGTGCTCCGCGTGTTAAAAAACTGAAAACCCCTGCATTATAAATCATCATGATAGAAACTGCAAGTTTTAAACTGATTGAGTATTAAATTTTTTACCATTAAAAAAATTGTACATAAAATCGAGGTAAAATGTACATAAAATCGAAGTACATAAAATCGAGGGTCTATATAATCGAGGGTCCACTAAATCGAGATATACCTGTACTCAGTTCATGAGAGTTTTTTAAAGGGAATTTTTGACACACTGCCTGAGGGGAATCACGGAACAAATTCTGGAGAAGAAAAAAAACTGATAACCTCTCGAGGAACTCGAACAAAAGTTTCAGAAAACATTCTTACAAACTATTTGACAATTTGTCTCCAAAGAAACCACTCGAGGAATTTTGGAATGAATACCCGGGGAATCCTCTGTAGAATTTTCGATTACTATCTCTTGAGAAATTACTGGAAAATCAATGGAGGAATCCTTCTTGAAACTTCTTTGGGTAGCTCTAGTGAAACTCGGCTTCAACCAGGAATCAATCGTGGAAATTTAACAGATATTGATTTTTTTTAAGAATAGCTGGAGTATAATCGAAAGAAAATCCTGGTGGAATATCTTGAAGCATTTCTTAAGAAATCTCTAGAGAAATTTTGGAAGAAATAAAAAAAATCTAAAAGAATTCCCAGAGGTATCTGAAGGAATTTTTATAACAAGCGTTCCTGGAATCGTTCTAGAGAAAAATCTTTAAAATGTGAGCCAAGATTTTGATTGGATTTACAGTATTTTAGAAAAATTATTGGAGAAATTGCAGAAGGAATATACAAACAAATCCTAGAGGTAGATCCTATTTTTATAGAATTTTTATTAATTTTGGGTACCACACATACAGCATATGGGGTTTTAGAATTTTTTGATTATTGCTTGATTGACATTTTTCTTCCTCTAGAATAATAATCACTAAATAATGTGTTGTTTCGAGGAGCAGCAAAATTTAAATATTTCATTACTTATATAATATATTATACATAATAATATTCTTAAAGTTTTATATATTCATGTTTTAATTTTTTTATATTGTATTTTTTTATTTTTGCATTTTTATATTTTTAAATTTGTATATTTTTATATTTTTATATTTTTATATTTTCATATTTTTATATTTTTATATTTTTATATTTTTATATTTTTATATTTTTTATATTTTTATATTTTTATATTTTTATATTTTTATATTTTATATTTTTATATTTTTATATTTTTATATTTAATATTTTTATATTTTTATATTTTTATATTTTTATATTTTTATATTTTTTTATTTTTATTTTTTTATATTTTTATATTTTATATTTTTATGTTTTATATTTTTATATTTTTATATTTTTATATTTTTATATTTTATATTTTTGTATTTTTATATTTTTTAATATTTTTATATTTTTATATTTTTATATTTTTATATTTTAATATTTTTATATTTTTATATTTTTATATGATTATATTTTTATATTTTTATGGTTTTTATTTTAATATTTTAATATTTTAATATTTTTATATTTTTATATTTTTATATTTTATATTTTATATTTTTATATTTTATATTTTTATATTTATATTTTAATATTTTTATATTTTTATATTTTATATTTTTATATTTTTATATTTTTATATTTTTATATTTTTATATTTTTATATTTTTATATATTTTTATATTTTTATATTTTTATATTTTTATATTTTTATATTTTTATATTTTTATATTTTTATATTTTTATATTTTTATATTTTTATATTTTTATATTTTTATATTTTTATATTTTTTATATTTTATATTTTTATATTTTTATATTTTTATATTTTTATATTTTTATATTTTTATATTTTTATATTTTTATATTTTTATATTTTTATATTTTTATATTTTTATATTTTTATATTTTCATATTTTTATTTTTTTATGTTTTTTATTTTAATATTTTAATATTTTAATATTTTTATATTTTTATATCTTTATATTTTTATATTTTTATATTTTTATATTTATATATTTTTATATTTTTATATTTTTATATTTTTATATTTTTATATTTTTATATTTTTATATTTTTATATTTTTATATTTTTATATTTTTATATTTTTATATTTTTATATTTTTATATTTTTATATTTTTATATTTTTATATTTTTATATTTTTATATTTATATATTTTTATATTTTTATATTTTTATATTTTTATATTTTTATATTTTTATATTTTTATATTTTTATATTTTTATATTTTTATATTTTTATATTTTTATATTTTTATATTTTTATATTTTTATATTTTTATATTTTTATATTTTTATATTTTTATATTTTTATATTTTTATATTTTTATATTTTTATATTTTTATATTTTTATATTTTTATATTTTTATATTTTTATATTTTTATATTTTTATATTTTTATATTTTTATATTTTTATATTTTTATATTTTTATATTTTTATATTTTTATATTTTTATATTTTTATATTTTTATATTTTTATATTTTTATATTTTTATATTTTTATATTTTTATATTTTATATTTTTATATTTTTATATTTTTATATTTTTATATTTTTATATTTTTATATTTTTATATTTTTATATTTTTATATTTTTATATTTTTATATTTTTATATTTTTATATTTTTATATTTTTATATTTTTATATTTTTATATTTTTATATTTTTATATTTTTATATTTTTATATTTTTATATTTTTATATTTTTATATTTTTATATTTTTATATTTTTATATTTTTATATTTTTATATTTTTATATTTTTATATTTTTATATTTTTATATTTTTATATTTTTATATTTTTATATTTTTATATTTTTATATTTTTATATTTTTATATTTTTATATTTTTATATTTTTATATTTTTATATTTTTATATTTTTATATTTTTATATTTTTATATTTTTATATTTTTATATTTTTATATTTTTATATTTTATATTTTTATATTTTTATATTTTTATATTTTTATATTTTTATATTTTTATATTTTTATATTTTTATATTTTTATATTTTATATTTTTATATTTTTATATTTTTATATTTTTATATTTTTATATTTTTATATTTTTATATTTTTATATTTTTTATATTTTATATTTTCATATTTTTATTTTTTTATTTTTTTATTTTAATATTTTAATATTTTAATATTTTTATATTTTTATATTTTTATATTTTTATATTTTTATATTTTTATATTTTTATATTTTTATATTTTTATATTTTTATATTTTTATATTTTTATATTTTTATATTTTTATATTTTTATATTTTTATATTTTTATATTTTTATATTTTTATATTTTTATATTTTTATATTTTTATATTTTTATATTTTTATATTTTTATATTTTTATATTTTTATATTTTTATATTTTTATATTTTTATATTTTTATATTTTTATATTTTTATATTTTTATATTTTTATATTTTTATATTTTTATATTTTTATATTTTTATATTTTTATATTTTTATATTTTTATATTTTTATATTTTTATATTTTATATTTTTATATTTTTATATTTTTATATTTTTATATTTTTATATTTTTATATTTTTATATTTTTATATTTTTATATTTTTATATTTTTATATTTTTATATTTTTATATTTTTATATTTTTATATTTTTATATTTTTATATTTTTATATTTTTATATTTTTATATTTTTATATTTTTATATTTTTATATTTTTATATTTTTATATTTTTATATTTTTATATTTTTATATTTTTATATTTTTATATTTTTATATTTTTATATTTTTATATTTTTATATTTTTATATTTTTATATTTTTTTATTTTTATATTTTTATATTTTTATATTTTTATATTTTATATTTTATATTTTTATATTTTTATATTTTTTATATTTTTATATTTTTATATTTTTATATTTTTATATTTATATATTTTTATATTTTTATATTTTTATATTTTTATATTTTTATATTTTTATATTTTTATATTTTTATATTTTTATATTTTTATATTTTTATATTTTTATATTTTTATATTTTTATATTTTTATATTTTTATATTTTTCATATTTTTATATTTTTATATTCTATATTTTTATATTTTTATATTTTTATATTTATATATTTTTATATTTTTATATTTTTATATTTTTATATTTTTTTTCTATTTTTATATTTTTATATTTTTATATTTTTCTATTTTTCTATTTTTATATTTTTATATTTTTATATTTTTATATTTTTATATTTTTATATTTTTATATTTTTATATTTTTATATTTTTATATTTTTATATTTTTATATTTTTATATTTTTATATTTTTATATTTTTATATTTTTATATTTTTATATTTTTATATTTTTATATTTTTATATTTTTATATTTTTATATTTTTATATTTTGATATTTTGATTTTTTGATATTGTTATCTATATATATAAAAATGAGTTTGAAGTTCCTTTGGGGCAACAAAACTCACGAACGGCTGAACCGATCAGGATTACTCTTTCATGGTTGGATCCGTATTCATGGTGGCTGTGTTTATATGTAAAAAAAAGTTAGGAAAAATAACTTAAAATGTAAGAAAATAGACAAAATGTTGATTTTTGATGACCTGGGAAGAAAATCAACACGATCGGAATGAAATCAATCTAGAGTGCGTTGCTGCGAGACCTCTACAGTTGTCAAATCTCCACAGCTTGGTAAGACAAAGTTTGCCCGGACTGCTAGTATTTATATATTTTCCTTTCTTTATTTATTTACATATTTTTATTTTTTTGTATTTTTATGTTTTATATTTTTATATTTTTGTATTTTTACTGGCTCCGGCAAACTTTATCTTGCCTACTGCGTTTTTTGACGTTGGAGACCAAGGCCCCGTACGCAAATTGCATACCAATTGTCACAAAATCTCAATTACTTTATGTTTTTTGCCTCATACACCTTCCATGAGTGAAAACTAACAGAACAAAACAAAGACGACCCAAATCAGGCGTACCGTTCGTGAGGTATGCGCGGTCTCACGTATGCCACGGCATTTTTATACACATAGATATTTTATATATATAATATATATATATATATATATATATATATATATATATATATATATATATATATATATTTATTTATTATTTATATTTTTATTTTTTTATTATAATATTTTTTTTATACAATTAAAATAATTTGATTTTTTTCTTCAAATCATATCGTTAAATTTTTTGATGAATCCTTGTAGACAAATTAAAATCTCGTATGAGCATCAATATTCTTTTAAATTTCATTACAGCAACAGCTTTTTTTTTCAAATCTCACGTAAACGTCTTAATTCAAGCAGGATGAATCTGTCACAACACATCAATCACTTGGTTTGACCCGGTGCGTCTACCTCTCCCGACCAAAAACTTCAGTCAAAGAGGCGCCGATGAAAAATGGGAAATAAAACGAAAACAAAAAGCCCGAGAGTACTGCTGGCTAAAACCATCCTCTCTCCAAGCCCAGACTGCCAGTTATGATAATAAATAGGAAAATGGCTACCTCGGAAAAGAATCGAAAAATGAAGTGTGGCAAAACATGGGTCCCGAAGTGAGAGCAGCACTCAAGTCCCACAGCAATTTTTATTGTGACTGAGGTTCGGGGTGTGATGGTGTGGGGAAGGTCGAATTTTCCGGGAAGAAGCCATCTTACCATCCAGACCGGCTAATTCGCTGTTGACTGACCGACTAGTGTTGTTGCTGTTGCTAGGGACATGTCCGAGTGGTTGTTTTGACGAGCCGGGACGATTATTTTCTTCGGAATACATTGGAACGGGCAACTCTGGTTGGGCTGGGACTGGGATTGCCTTATCTAGTGGAAGATTATCGTGGCGCGGATGCTGACCGTTGTTGTTCGGGGATTAGCGTTGACTCGGAAACAACAAGGATAAGGACCGATCGATCGCTGGGGAGTTGTCTGTGCATTAATTTTGGGATGTTGGTTTTTTGGTAGGTGGGAGGCGATAGATGATTGATGTAATGGAAGTTTGGATTTATGGGATGTGCTGGAAAATTATTTCTGTATTCATAGTTCCATAAATCGAAATGAAATATGATTTTACAGAAGAAATAAAAAATAATAAAATGGAACGACCTCACCAAATTTCAATTGGTGAGATTATAGCATTTTATTTTATTTGCCATTATCCCATTCTAACCCTTCCTCAAAACCTTAATCAGATGTTGAAGACAATTGGTTATCATCAGTAATAAAATCACAATAACGTAATCAAAATTAAGATTGAAAGAGCATGAATGTTTTTAGTTTTTCCCACTGGTTACACATTTCATTCATGTTGATTGACTTTTCGGATTATTTTCCCATTTGATCATCAGATAAAGTTTCAATAACGTTGAAAATCGAGTCATCCACCGACAATGAAACAACATTTTTCCCCTACAGGACACGCAATCGTCGAGCAGCATGTTCAAGCCGTCTATATCGGTATCAATCAACGAGCTTTTTATCAATTTGCTTTATTAATCGGCGGCATTTTGTCCAAATCAATTGCAAACGGCATTGTTTGCTCGG
This sequence comes from Aedes albopictus, assembly GCF_035046485.1. Classification (NCBI taxonomy): domain Eukaryota; kingdom Metazoa; phylum Arthropoda; class Insecta; order Diptera; family Culicidae; genus Aedes; species Aedes albopictus. The sequence goes on along the minus strand of NC_085136.1, from coordinate 312,681,427 downwards.
TCATAAAAACCATCGTGCGTGCCCGTTGCCGATTTGGTGTTGCTTTCATCCGAGAGCCTCTAACTGGCAGACCTCTGACGGTACAGAAGCTTGAATCACGTCAACTTTGCGTGACCAAGTTCAATCATTCAAATGGGTTCAGTTAGGTTGCACGCACACGAACGAACTCTTCCTAAATTGATTCGTGCGGTAGCCGCGATGTGATGTGGAAATCTGGTTTCATTTATTTGTCCTTGGAGACCTTCTCCAGAGAAGAGGAAAAAATCACGCTTCGAAGCGCTAATTACTTTCGATCCGTGGAATACTTTTTGTTATGGAACTGGCATTGTAATGATTTGGTGAGAAGCCATCCAGATGTCCAAACCTTCTGTAATTATTTGTTCTAGAATAATCATCGTATCTCTGAAAAATATATCCGCTATAACATCAAAGATTTTATGGAAAATTTGTTTAGCATGGAGAGATTCTCGGAGGATTCTCTGAAGAGATCCTTGGAGCATTCTCTGGAGAGATCCTCGGAGGATTCTCTGGAAAGATCCTCGGAGGATTCTCCGGAGAGATCCTCGGAGGATTCTCCGGAGAGATCCTCGGAGGATTCTCTGGAGATATCCTCGGAGGATTTTCTGGAGAGATCCTCGAAGGATTCTCTGGAGAGATCCTCGAAGGATTCTCTGGAGAGATCCTCGAAGGATTCTCTGGAGAGATCCTCGAAGGATTCTCTGGAGAGATCCTCGAAGGATTCTCTGGAGAGATCCTCGGAGGATTCTCTGGAGATATCCTCGGAGGATTCTCTGAAGAGATCCTTGGAGCATTCTCTGGAGAGATCCTCGGAGGATTCTCTGGAAAGATCCTCGGAGGATTCTCCGGAGAGATCCTCGGAGGATTCTCCGGAGAGATCCTCGGAGGATTCTCTGGAGAGATCCTCGGAGGATTCTCTGGAGAGATCCTCGAAGGATTCTCTGGAGAGATCCTCGAAGGATTCTCTGGAGAGATCCTCGAAGGATTCTCTGGAGAGATCCTCGGAGGATTCTCTGGAGAGATCCTCGGAGGATTCTCTGGAGAGATCCTCGGAGGATTCTCTGGAGAGATCCTCGGAGGATTCTCTGGAGAGATCCTCGGAGGATTCTCTGGAGAGATCCTCGGAGGATTCTCTGGAGAGATCCTCGGAGGATTCTCTGGAGAGATCCTCGGAGGATTCTCTGGAGAGATCCTCGGAGGATTCTCTGGAGAGATCCTCGGAGGATTCTCTGGAGAGATCCTCGGAGGATTCTCTGGAGAGATCCTCGGAGGATTCTCTGGAGAGATCCTCGGAGGATTCTCTGGAGAGATCCTCGGAGGATTCTCTGGAGAGATCCTCGGAGGATTCTCTGGAGAGATCCTCGAAGGATTCTCTGGAGAGATCCTCGAAGGATTCTCTGGAGAGATCCTCGAAGGATTCTCTGGAGAGATCCTCGAAGGATTCTCTGGAGAGATCCTCGAAGGATTCTCTGGAGAGATCCTCGAAGGATTCTCTGGAGAGATCCTCGAAGGATTCTCTGGAGAGATCCTCGAAGGATTCTCTGGAGAGATCCTCGAAGGATTCTCTGGAGAGATCCTCGAAGGATTCTCTGGAGAGATCCTCGAAGGATTCTCTGGAGAGATCCTCGAAGGATTCTCTGGAGAGATCCTCGAAGGATTCTCTGGAGAGATCCTCGAAGGATTCTCTGGAGAGATCCTCGAAGGATTCTCTGGAGAGATCCTCGAAGGATTCTCTGGAGAGATCCTCGAAGGATTCTCTGGAGAGATCCTCGAAGGATTCTCTGGAGAGATCCTCGGAGGATTCTCTGGAGAGATCCTCGAAGGATTCTCTGGAGAGATCCTCGAAGGATTCTCTGGAGAGATCCTCGAAGGATTCTCTGGAGAGATCCTCGAAGGATTCTCTGGAGAGATCCTCGAAGGATTCTCTGGAGAGATCCTCGAAGGATTCTCTGGAGAGATCCTCGAAGGATTCTCTGGAGAGATCCTCGAAGGATTCTCTGGAGAGATCCTCGAAGGATTCTCTGGAGAGATCCTCAAAGGATTCTCTGGAGAGATCCTCAAAGGATTCTCTGGAGAGATCCTCGAAGGATTCTCTGGAGAGATCCTCGAAGGATTCTCTGGAGAGATCCTCGAAGGATTCTCTGGAGAGATCCTCGAAGGATTCTCTGGAGAGATCCTCGAAGGATTCTCTGGAGAGATCCTCGAAGGATTCTCTGGAGAGATCCTCGAAGGATTCTCTGGAGAGATCCTCGAAGGATTCTCTGGAGAGATCCTCGAAGGATTCTCTGGAGAGATCCTCGAAGGATTCTCTGGAGAGATCCTCGAAGGATTCTCTGGAGAGATCCTCGAAGGATTCTCTGGAGAGATCCTCGAAGGATTCTCTGGAGAGATCCTCGAAGGATTCTCTGGAGAGATCCTCGAAGGATTCTCTGGAGAGATCCTCGAAGGATTCTCTGGAGAGATCCTCGAAGGATTCTCTGGAGAGATCCTCGAAGGATTCTCTGGAGAGATCCTCGAAGGATTCTCTGGAGAGATCCTCGAAGGATTCTCTGGAGAGATCCTCGAAGGATTCTCTGGAGAGATCCTCGAAGGATTCTCTGGAGAGATCCTCGAAGGATTCTCTGGAGAGATCCTCGAAGGATTCTCTGGAGAGATCCTCGAAGGATTCTCTGGAGAGATCCTCGAAGGATTCTCTGGAGAGATCCTCGAAGGATTCTCTGGAGAGATCCTCGAAGGATTCTCTGGAGAGATCCTCGAAGGATTCTCTGGAGAGATCCTCGAAGGATTCTCTAGAGAGATCCTCGAAGGATTCTCTGGAGAGATCCTCGAAGGATTCTCTAGAGAGATCCTCGAAGGATTCTCTGGAGAGATCCTCGAAGGATTCTCTGGAGAGATCCTCGAAGGATTCTCTGGAGAGATCCTCGAAGGATTCTTTGGAGAGATCCTCGAAGGATTCTCTGGAGAGATCCTCGAAGGATTCTCTGGAGAGATCCTCGAAGGATTCTCTGGAGAGATCCTCGATGGATTCTCTGGAGAGATCCTCGATGGATTCTCTGGAGAGATCCTCGGAGGATTCTCTGGAGAGATCCTCGAAGGATTCTCTGGAGATCCTCGGAGGATTCTCTGGAGAGATCCTCGGAGGATTCTCTGGAGAGATCCTCGGAGGATTCTCTGGAGAGATCCTCGGAGGATTCTCTGGAGAGATCCTCGGAGGATTCTCTGGAGAGATCCTCGGAGGATTCTCTGGAGAGATCCTCGGAGGATTCTCTGGAGAGATCCTCGGAGGATTCTCTGGAGAGATCCTCGGAGGATTCTCTGGAGAGATCCTCGGAGGATTCTCTGGAGAGATCCTCGGAGGATTCTCTGGAGAGATCCTCGGAGAATTCTCTGGAGAGATCCTCGGAGGATTCTCTGGAGAGATCCACGGAGGATTCTCTGGAGAGATCCTCGGAGGATTCTCTGGAGAGATCCTCGGAGGATTCTCTGAAGAGATCCTCAAAGGATTCTCTGGAGAGATCCTCAAAGGATTCTCTGGAGAGATCCTCAAAGGATTCTCTGAAGAGATTCTCGAAGGATTATCTGTAGAGTTTTATAGACGATTCTTTGTAGAGATCCTCGAAGAATTCTCTGTAGAGATCCTCGGAGAATTTTCTTTATAGATCCTCGAAGGATTTCCTTTAGAGGGTTCTCTGTGGAAGATTCTCTATTGAGATCGTCTGTTTTTTCAATAGAAGCGTCTGAGGAGTTCTGCAGAATCTTCTTGTGATTTCTATTTTTCCTGATTTGCAACGTTCAACCTATCGTTGAAGTCACCGACTGTTGACAATAAAGGTTTGATGCATGCCCGGTCGTAAATCCCAACTCAAGTGCATTCGAAACGCAGATTTCTGCGATTGTTGTAAAACAGTAGCAGTACATACAGGAGATATAAGTGTTGTCACGTAGCGCACTTCTGGAAATCTCAAGAGCCATCAATTTGCAAACGTGAACGTGTGTGTATGTGTGTATGTCTGTGCGTTTTTCCCGCGACAACCATCTTCACAACACAAGACACGATGTTATTGCATCCGGCGATGGGTGTCTGTGTGTTCGTGTATGTATGTGCGGGAATAAGTTACATCAGACCATAAATCCGCGCACAACAACGCAGAGGGAGACACCCAGCCCGCACAGAAACACTTGACGCTTGGAAGTGTATCTATTTTTTTGTGTTTCATTGTTGTCGGATAAAGTAAAGCGCTGCTATAATTTACTCCGACAGCAGCGCATCCAGGGGACGGGCGCTCTGTCTGTGGATGACACGCCGCTGCGGCGGCGGCACCAGTAGATGCGGTTGTTGTGAATGACGTTTACGTGATGTTCTTTGGTGGATTTCCGGGCGAACGTGAAATGGATTTTAAATTTCGGTGGAAATCAAGGCAGAAGTGAGGGAGTTTCGTCTCCAGGTTTGGTTCGCTTTCATTGTATGAAGTGTGAACATTTTTCATTGACTTTTAGCTTATGTACTGATATCTTCCTTCAAAATAGCAATTTTTCTGATGTTTTGTTTCTTTTTTTTCTAATTTTTTAAATCTCTATTTTTATTTTTTTTTTATTGTATACCTTTTTACTATGAGCTTTCATTTCTTTTTTCTATCTTTTACTTTATTTTTAGACACTTGCTCTTTAGAGGAATGTATTAGTACCATAGCCTACAAGAATTTTATTAAGTTTATAGTAGAATGTATGGATATTCTGCAGTATCGCAATTTGCATTTCCTGTTACTTCCGGAATCCTAATGTTTATTTTTCACCATACCTTAATATTGATTCCCCATCATTTTTGGCACAAATTCCTTGAAGTTTCTAAAAGTTCATTCTCTATAAATGCTCAAAAACAGTTTTAAGATAGAGAAGTCCTCAAAATTTTAGATTTTTTTAATTATTTTTTATTTTTTTATTTTTCTTATTTATATTTTTTTTTGTATTAATGAGATGTTTGGCTCTTTACTAATTTATATCGGATACAATGACTTTCCTTTCTATCCGAAGAACGAATTCACATTTTTATGAATCTGTCGAGAAAGGCATTCGATCTCAGATTCCTTGTGACAGCATGTGCTTTCGTTTCCTTTATGTATAGTTATTTGAATTTTTGAAAAACAATTCCTTAAAGTTTGAGGAGATTCTGTGAACCTTTGTCATACCATAATGATTTTCTTTGGGTTTTATTATCTGTTTGACCTTAAAATGTTATATGAGATGATTAAATGGTTCTAAATGGAATCCCGGATAAAATCTTCGCAAAAATCTGATGACACAGTATTCCCATTCATTGGCCCAAAATTTACCATTCACCACCTCACAAATCATTCAAGAACAGAATAAACAGCTAAGATAAATCATCCCATCCATTCGAGACCCTCCCGATTCCGAACCGGAAAGCAGCTCGTTTCGCAAATTTTATGGCTGCCATTCGACACTTTCGGGCCGGCATCATTTTGGATTCGGACGATTCAAATTTTTTTTTTACTGCTGCTCACCATCACCATCACCACCAGACCAAACCGAACGCAGTCAATCATTGTACGCACAACGCACTGCGTGGAAAGATTTTTCAACATTACCAATTTTCCTAAGTGTCATAAAGCCGACCCGGGTCGGGGCTTGCTCTCTTTTTAGTCGACGACGGCATATTGGCATATTTTACTGTGGGCTTTCGGAACGCATTGAAGTCAGATTAAGGGGAAGGGGCATACCCAATCCAAACCCGAAGTCGCGGCTTTCCTTTATGATAAGCGAATTTGAAAATGCTTTTCACGCTTGGGTTCTCTTTTTTGTGGTTTTATTCGAAGGTTGCGATTCCAATCGGCAAATAAAACACCGTGAAAGAAAACCACAACTTGACAGTTGAATAACACAATGAAGAAATTTATGGAAAATTCTTTAAGGCACCGCCTGAAATTCCTGTGGGGATTCCTTGGGGATTTATCAAACAAATTTCAGAGATGTTAACAAAAACAAAATTTTCGCAAGATTTCTGAGAACGATTTATTTCACTGCAATTTCCCCAAAAAATCTTAAGATTTTTTTCTATAAATTTCTCCAGGCGAGAAATTTCTCCAATTTTTTTTCCAAAAAAAATGCAACTCCAGGAGATATTTTTTTTTTCACAAAATTTGGAGATTCTTTAAAGATTCAGATTTTATTCCGACGTTTTTCCAGAAATTGCTTGAATTTCTTCAGAGGTTTCTTCAGATTTACTCCATTAATTCAGGGATTTTCTTGAGCATTAATTTTAAAATTCGTCTAGAAATTATTCAAGGTTCTTCGGGAAACTCCTCCAAGGTTTTCTCAAATAGTTTCTTCAGGTATTCCACCAGGCATTCGAGTATATCTTAAGGTGTTTATTTGGGCAGGTATTCTCCTAGGTATTATCCAAGGCATTTATCTAGGGATTGCTTGCTTTAAGACAAATTGGTTCACTTTTCTCCTAGAATTTCTCCAAAAAAAATATTTATTTTGGGAGTTTTAAAAGGTATCTCCGGGAGTTTTTTGAGGAATTATTGAGACAATCCTTAAAAAAAGATTTTTTTTTAATTCCTAAAGGGATTTCATTACAAATTCATTAGTATTTAATGTGAAATTTCTGGAAAAACTTCTGAAAATCCATGGAGGAATATCTGCACACATTCTGGCGAGATCTCTGAAGGCATTTCTGCAAAAAGTTCTGATGGAATTAATAGCAAGAGCAATTTCCGAAAAGAAAACATCTTTGTAAAAATTTTTACAGAAATCATTGAAGGAATTTCGTAAATCCCTGAAGCGAATTTCCGAAGCAAACTTTGTAGGATTTGTAAAGGAATTTTGGAAGATCATCTGAAAAAATCCCCTTAGATACATGCTGAAACATTTGAAGGAATCCCTAAAATATTAAAGATCTCCTTCAAGAAATTTCTAGAAGAAATTTCTTTCAGAAACCTTGAGGAGTTCCGTGATCAGGAAGGCAAAATCTGCCCTGAAGTGTCAGTATGAGTACACTTCAGCGAAACTCCACATTCGGGTGCAAGGATTTTTGATAGTGTAGAAATCTTCAGAAAAATCCCTGTAGGAATCTTAGGAAGAATTGTTGAACGAATCTCTGGAGGAATGTTCGAAAAATTCCCCGAGAAACTCTTGAAGGAATCCCAGGAGGAGTTTTTTTTTAAGAATTTCCCGGAGAAACTTCTCACAAAATTTTCGGTGGAATTCCTAGAAGAATTATTTAGATATTTATAAGAAAAATCCTGGCGAAATCCTCAAATGAAATTCTTAGAGGATTTTCTGAAATTATTCTTGCAGAAGACTGTGGACGAATTCCTGAAAGAAAATCTTGAATACCTGAAAACGCATGGATAAGCGTCTGCAAAGATCTCTAGAAAAACTCTTGCGATTTTTTAACGTGATTTCCATACAAATTCCTTGGAAATATTTTTGAATATTCTTTTAAAAGAAACCGAGGAGAAATTATTGGAGTAGCCTAAGGAATAACCCTTAAGGGAAAAAGTCATATAAATGTCTAGGGTACTACATCAAAAAATGTTCGAACCCTAAAGGAGCATCTGTATGAAGTCCTGTAGGAATCACTCCTGTCACTTGAAATTTTAAACGAACATGGACACATTCATGTGGGAGTTTTCAGAAGAATTCTTAAAACAATTCCTGTACAAATTTTTGTTGCTATTCCTGAAGAGATATCTGAAGGAATTTCTCAAGGAACATTTGGAAAATTGTTTAAAGATTCCAATAGAAGATTTTTTTTTTAGATTTTTTCAAAAAAAAATTAGAAATCACTGTAAGATCCCGGGGAGAAATTCCCGATGATGTTTTAAATGAATTCCCAGAAGAATTAAATTATTTTCTGGTGGAGTTTAAGAAGATACCCATAGAAATTTACCTAAAGGAATATTTGAAGGGAGGCCTGGAGAAATTTCTTTAAAAAAATCCTGGAAGTACGTCTGAAAAAAAAAAAAAAAATAGCCGGAGGAGTTTCTGTAAGAAACTTTAGTAGATTTTGGTTGATTCTAAAACCAAATTTCCGAGGTCACTTTTGAAGCAATACATGGATTAATTTTTGATGAAAACCATAGAAGACTTTCTTGGATTTGGAATTCTTGGACAAATTCATAATGGAATCTCTCGAAACGAAAGTACTGAAGTAATGTATGGGGATTTTTGTTATTACCGTACGGGTTTGGGCCGAAGAATCTCAGATTTTCATGAAACTTTTTCCACAGGCAGGGTTTATATGTCAAAAAAAAAAATATAAAAATCAGGGTCGCCATTTTCCCGGAAAACTCAGGTTGGAATTTTTTGTTTTCCCCTGATAGAACTTACAAAAGTTTCATCGATCAAAGTTTATAAAAACACTTTCTCAAAAATATCTTTTTGAAAATTTTCCACTAATTCGGGCATAGTTTTTCCGGCTTTCCTTAACGAAATTTCTCAACTGTGGAAAACTTTGTAGAAAACTTTGTAGGAAACTTTGTCCAGTTCATATTTTTTTTATTTCTGAGAAAATTTGCTTTTATTTTCATTTAAAAAAAACTTTGTTTCTTCGATGCTTCGTTCTTGAGTTATGATTTTTCAGAGTAAGCAGTGCCAGGGGAAAACAAAAAAAATTCACCTGAGTTTTCCGAGAAAATAGGCAACCCTGATTTTTTCTAATTTTTTTTTATTTTTTTATCCACGAGCCCTGCTTGCGGAAAAAGTTTCATGAAAATCTGAGACCCTTCGCCAAATTTGTACGATAATAAAAAAAAACCGATTTAATCCACCTATGGTGAACAGAACCCTTCTTATACTTATTAAAACTATTGTTGTATTATTTGTATTTAACATATATATTTTGTGTGATTGACCAAAAGTTCTAGAAAATATTGTGGATTTGTCATCTAGTGGATTGGTTTTCAAAATAGCATCATGGACCATGGAATAAACTACCAGAAATGCCAGACACCTTCTAGAATCTTATATGATTTTTTTTAAAAATAGCTTACATATTCTGGAATATTGCATCTTTTGTTAACTGCCAAAAGATCTTGAATCGATTAACAAATGGATAAGAAAATCAGCGAGATACACTTTGTCTAATATCTCTTAATCAGTCGAATAAATTAGCTCCGAAGTACTTGGTATTCATGGTTATGGTTTAAAAATGATATATCTACTATGTAAATCAGTTTTGGCATTAACTATTTATTTTAGTTGTCCGGTACTTGCATTTTTCCCACAACTTATAAATTCAAAGCTTTCATTTAACATATTGTTAGTTTTCATAGAATTCCTGTTTATTTGTAATTTGTTATTTATAATTTTATTGAAAATAATAACCAGCTAGTATACACTTTATATGAAGTCAGCATTATTTATAGAAAAATAATTTTCCTTAGACTGGTCAAAAGCTCATGCAAGATAACAAGCGAATATAGTAATAAAAAAAGGAATTTATTGAAATACTCTTCGAAAGATATCCCAAATGTCCAATCGAAATAAAATTCAGGGCTTTCATTTGATGCTAAGAGAACCCAAAAAGGTTGACAGACGGCTGAGATATTTATTATGATACACCTGGTCAAAAATCTTTCAAAAGGTTAACCTGTATTACTCCCAAGTACTCTTTGAAAGATATCTCGATAACCAAATGTCCAATCCTAATAAAATTGTATAGGGTTCTACTAGGATGTTATAGCTTTCATTTAGTGCCAGGAGAACCGAAACTGGTTGACAGACGGTTGAGATATGTACTATGATACACTTGGTCAAAAATATCAAAAAGTTTAGTTGAATAAATCCTAAGTACACTTCGAAAGATATCTCTGTAACCAAATGTCCAATCGAAATAAAATTTCAGAGCGTTTTACTAGGATGTTGGACTTTTCATTTGCTGCCAAGAGAACTCAAATCAGTCGACAGACGGCAGAGATATTCATCAATATGCTAAATGTCAAAAATCTTTCAAAAAGGTAACCTATATTACTTCAAAGTACTCTTCGAAAGATATCTCGGTAATCAAATATCCGATCGTAATAAAATTCAATGGGGTTCTACTAGGATGTTGTAGCTTTCATTTGCAACTAAGAGAATCCAAATCGGATATCAGACGGCTGAGAAACGTGCGTGACTTTTTTTTCTAACATACGCACACACACACATACACACACACAGACATTTGCTCAGTTCGTCAAGCTGAGTTGATTGGTATATAAGACTCGGCCCTGCGGGCCTCGGATCGAAAGTCGGTTTTTTGAGCGGTATTTATACCCTTCTTATGGATGTAAGAAGGGTAAAAAATGCCCATATGTAAAGATTTCTGTAGAAGTATAGGTGTGTTGCATGGGGTGGCGGGAGGCAACACCACCCCCAAAAACAGCAGCAGCCAAGGCAGCAGCTACAGTGCTGCTAATAAAACAAAAAAAAAGCCGTTCGTTGGATCACTAATCAGTAATAAATCAATAACTTTTTCCACAAGCAATCAATCGTTTTGCGGTCTTCGAAAGAAAGTTTCATAAATGATTTTCCTACAAGAAGCATTGATCGATTTAAATTAAGGAGTCAAAGGGCGACCTCTGGGATTTTTTGTTTGAAAACGTAACTTTTCCCATAGTAAATCCTATGAAAACTTTGAACCGCTTGCGCTAAATTATAGTTTCACCGATTGCGCTGAAATTTTGTACAGTTCATATGGGACCTGAATGGGATCTAAAAAGTCGACTGGAGCGAGGATTTATTTTTTTTCCATACAAGCGTGTCCGATACTAGTATACATATATGAAAGCTGTTCTAAAAAATGCTTGGACAGATTCCTGGAGGAACCTGTGATATTCTTAAAGAATCGCTGAATGCATCCCTTGGTAATTTCCTGTAAGAATTCTCCTACGGATTCCTGAAAAAATCTATGCGGGATTTTTACAACCATAAAAGCTTGTTTACTTATAGGATTTTTTGGAGAAAATCCTGCAGGATCATCTAAGGGAAATTCCGATGGAAATTCTAGTGAAAATTATGAAGCGAAGAATGGAAAATGTTTTAACGAACTTAAAAAACGGTGGAAGACTTTCGAAATGTTATTCCTGGAGATTTTTTAAAGGAATTCATGGAGCGATATTAAAAAGAATCCCTGGTAAGTTTTATAAAAAAAAAACAAAATAATGTTTTGAGTTTACTCCACATAAAATTAGAGAAAATACTAAAAGGAACTGAGAATCTTCTAAAGTAATCAATGTAAGAGAGCCTGAGAAATCCTTCTCAGAGAAATCTGGCAAAATTTCTTGAAAATTCACTGGAAATTTTTTTAAAGAAATCGCATATAAAACATGGTTTTAGAGCCGTCAAAGAGCCGCCATTTCAAATTTTGGGTTGCCATATATGGTGACCAAAATATTTGGACTCTGGACATCTTTTCCATACCAAATATACCCATACAGCATGGTTTAGAGAGACTAACTATCGTGTGCAGCATAGTAGTCCCACTTGCAATGGGAATCCCTATTAACATGGGACAACTACGCCATTTTGAATTTTGGGCCACCATATTGGATTTTGGGCAGCTATCTCGAATATTCTGATCGCCGTTTTCGGACGCCATACATCTTTCGCATACAATGGGTACACAGCGTAACAAAAATTAACTTTTGGTCTGTCTCAAGAGCAAACTAATGTATCTCTGACAGATTTTGGGCCGCTGAATCCGAATCCGGGCTCATATTTGCTCCAACACGTCACAATTTTGAGCTATACCTCAATTTATTGGGCAAAATATGCGATTTTGAGCTCTTTTGACTGCAAACCATTAAGCATGCAAATATTTTTTTTAGGCAATCAAAAGGTTAATTGGTCAATTAACATCTAAATTAACGACTGATGCAAAATAATTCGTTTTACCAAATCAAATTTGATAGTTTTAAGTGATTTATGTTAGGTACGATATTTCCCATACAAGTTTCCCTCCAAAAGTTGCATTCAAGTTTTCATACTAACATAAAATGCTCAAATCTTTCAAATTTGATTAGGTAAAACGAAATATTTTGCATGATTCGTTAATTTAGATGTTAATTGACCAATTAACCTTTTGATCGCTTAAAAAAAAATTGTCCATGCTTAATGGCTTGCAGTCAAAAAAGCCCAAAATCGCATATTTTGCCCTATAAATTGAGGTATAGCTCAAAATTGTGACGTGTTGTAGCAAATCTGAGCCCGGATTCGGATTCAGCGGCCCAAAATCCTTCGGAGACACATAAGTTTGCTCTTGAGACAAAAAAATGTTGCGCTGTGGTATGAATCTTGCATGGGTTTAGAGCTACAAACTCCTTGAAACAGCCACCATATTAAATATTGGGCCACCATTACGGAATTTGGGTCACCACTCATGAACTCCGGACAACACTCGTCAACCATTGCAAAGGTTACAAACATCGTAGCTATTTGCTGTGTCGCATGAAAGTGTTTGGTTCCTTTTGAGATATCACCGGTTCTATCGGTGCTGGTCCGCATCACTAACATGGCCATAACTCTGGAACGCTTCGATCGATCTGGGCCAATTCAAACAGCAAACAATGCCGCAAAATTCCCACTCGATTAGTGTTCAATTCTTTGAAATCGGCCCATGAGAAGTACCTTAAAAGTTAGTAACCATTTTTGTGCACAGACATACATACACACATACAGACATTACCTCAATTCGACGAACTAAGTTGATTGGTATATGTGACTTGGAATCTCCGAGCCTTCTAACAAGCATTCGTTTTTGAATGAACTTCAGCAATGATCGGATAACACCAACGGGTTTCAGTGTATTCATACAATTTCAAATGCCTTAAGAATACTTCTCATTTCTTGAGAAATAATCATTATTTCCAAATTCGATACCCTTGAAACCTTGAAGACATCACGACACAGCCCTTTGTAAGTGACTGTGTTACTCAAAAGCCATGTTGAAAGCAAGTTTTAACGAAAAATCCGGACCTCGAAAAGGCTGATATGATATCCTGAAATTTTGTGGTTCAGTAAAGGCTCCTGTGAAGATACAATATTCAGGTGCAACACTTACGCAGACATTCGTTTTACAGTTTCTTTGGCACGCATTTGACATCGATTGCGGATTTGAATGTCGGTGACACTCTCCATGGTTTTAACTCTAAACACCGAGGATTGAACCGTATTTCTGGTGGAAGCTCAATCATACACAGACGTACGTACACGTTGTCGAAATGATTTATTCCGGAAATCCAACAAATCAAAAATTCCCTGACAGCTCGTCAGTCTGCGGCCTCGACGGATACGGATGGCACCTGCCGAGCCCGGCTGCGTTTGCCAGGGAAAAGTCAAATCATCTCCACGCTGCCAGACGGAGCTGCTCTGATAGGTAGGGGAACAAAGCCCAAAATGCCAAGATGGGGTAAAATGGCCCAACTCATAAAATCATTCCTGAATGGGACTTGATCATTACTTTTGTTAAATGGTGTCAAGATATGTTTGCATAGAACATTCTTCTAGAAGCTAGGCTACGAAACCTACGAAAAATCTTTTGATTTCCTAATGAAAATTGGCAACTTCCGGTTTTTCGTGCTTGCAATTAAGGTTTTCTGGTGATTTTATTACCAGCCAAGTGTTTCCAACGAGACTGAGGCACGCATGGAGACGCATGGTTGTTGATGTCTACGCTTTCCATGTTAGGGGTCATTCAAATATTACGATCATCGTTTTGCGGGGAGGGGGGTAACACTCCATTTATTAAGTATACGAAAAGAGCGGGACAGAGGGGGGAAAAGGAGTCGGAAATGCCCGAAAAATGTTGGACGTAATTTTTGAATGTTTTCATGAAGTGGCACCTTACCCCATGGCAGGCGGCCTTTTTGTACCACTTCCGTTTTACGAATCAGTTTTTAAAATCGCTAAAAATCGATGAAAATGCAATAATTTAGTGAATATTTTTGCTGAAGTATCGAGCAAATATTGTCTAGTTGCTGTTACCACTTTGAAAGCCTAACAAATGAAGCTAATTATCATTGAAAACGATGAAAGTTTGAAAAATGGCATTTTACCCCACTTGACCCTACCAACACGTTTTGGGACGAAATGGCTTCATCAGATACGGTCCTCGACAACAACAAAAAAAGAAATCTATTATGGTAAATATGACGAGTAGTGAGGGAACACAAGGCTGTCTTGAAAAAACGTGAGCCAAAACAGGGCACAATCTTAAACAACGCCTGGTGGTAGTTGGGTTTTTGCTGATTAGACTACGGATTTTAAAAGATGTCAGTTATGAAAATGAGGGTCGTCACCACAACGAGCTCAGATTACAAACAGCGAACTTTAGCACATCCAGATGTGTGGCTTAGATGGCTAACGCGCCAGTTTAATGAAAACGAAGTTGTTAGTTCTAATCCCAACACGTTACAATGGTTTGTTTTTTTTTTTTTCAAATTCATCTCTTAAATTTCCAATCAATTACCATATCATGTTGTTTTGTAACGAGTTTTCAGTCATATTTTCAGTAGAACAAATCGACATTCTCTCGATATTACTTCAGATCTACTTCAGGAGAAATTTCCTTACCAATTTCCCCTACAGATTACCTCACATTAGCTTCGCAGGACCAACCAACAACGAAAACGCTACACCAATGACGACGACAAACAATTCTCGCCCTAATTCATCCCCCAAAGTGACTCAGCTCAATCAGCGTTGAATGTGAATAAGCAAAACGGCTCGATTTGTAATGTTTCCAACACATGCCTAATGCTTCTACCCTCGAACGCCTCGACACTCGTGCAGGCCCATAATTTGGAAGGCTGCAGAGTCATTCCGGGCCACGCGCGCTCGCGATGATGATTACACCCCTCCACTCCGAAACGATTATTGTACACAAATTGTTATGGTAATGATTATTTTACAGCCGCGCTGCTCGACGACCTATGGGCCCCGGACCAACCCCGCCGGGTTGATGAAGTGGCAGCCAGCCACTATGGCGTTGTGTACGATTGGGATATGTATTTATGTTCCGGATCCATTGATTGGAATCGCTCGGGTTTCCACGTGGCCCCCACTTGTAGCAACAGCTCCGAATGGGGCTGGGAATGTTTACCAATGGGACCCCCGTTGATGAAGTACGGTTGGGGTCTGATTCCGAAAACGATGTAGATTTGGAATCGGGAGTTCAAGTTTTGTATTCATCTAATAACAGTTGAGAAGTTTTTAACGCCTGGTGTTATGCTAATACTGTCAAATCGCTTCGCTCTACTACTGTATTCTATGTGTAATAGTTGTCTTCCTAATTCTGTTATATGGTGACAACTTAAATGAATAAATCCTTCTGTCTTTCGCGTGTTCCCAACCAAATCTTCCAAAGCAGTTATTTCCAGTATATGTAGACGTTACAACGTATTTGCTGCACCAGTAGCTAGATCCAATTTCCCATCCAAACAGCCCAGCAGCTCCGAATCAATTTGCTTCATCACCTTCCGGTGCTCCCCTCTCCCCTCAGAAAACACACCGAAAATTTGGTAATCTAGTCCAGGGGAGGTTTCGTATTGCCTCCCTGGAGGGGGCAACACATTTTCCATCCATAAACAGTTCCTTCTCGGTTCGGCATTCGGCATTCGGCTCTCAGCTCTCAGCTCTGACAAGCGGTAATGGAGCGGGAGCACATGTGGACCATGCCCCGTCGAACCCCCCAAAACGATTTCCAATAACAATAAAAGTAATAAAGGGAAAATAAAAACGACCAAGCTGATGGGCGGACGCGCCGCCGGTGGAGCAGCAGCCCAAGTAAGATGAGCCACTGTGAACAGTTGTGCTGGCTCTCCTAATGTAACATCCATGCGAACGATATTTTTGGCTCGTTCCGTTTCCGAATCCGATCCATCCGGTCGGAGAGTCGTTGGAGACGGAGGAGTGGACTGGGGTTTGGGTCTAGCTAGGTCGTTTCTTAAGAATAAGGGAATTTGCATACCATGAGCGGTTGTGTCCAAATGGGAACCGGAGGCGCTGCAAATGGCCCACAGCTACTGGTTGTGGAAGACACATGTGTTGTGAACGAAATCCAATTTCTGTGCCTCGCAGACTTGCAGTAGTACGGGATTCGAACCGAAGATAACTCCAGGAAGATTGGAAACTTCGATAGAATTGGTTGAACATAGTTAAATTAAGCTTGAGCTTGATCGACCGCTCGCAGATGCTTCTCTAGTATCGCCTGATCAGCTTCACCCACAGTGACCTAGCTGCTTGGGGCTAATAGGCATGTTCAGTGGGTGAGTGTTGACGATATTCCACTATTGAGTGCCAATGGTGCCTGTTACTTCTGATTGCCGATCAATGTGGAGAGTCAATCTTCATGTATACTTAAGATAATTCTAGGCATTTTTTTTACGCGGTCCGCGTTATTTAAAAAAAAAATCGTAAAAAAAGTCAATCACGGTAGACGTGAACAGATTTCAGGGGATTCCAGGATGCCTCAGAGGGCTTCTAGGGGAGTTTCAGGGGGTTCTATAATGTTTCAGGGGTTTTAAGGGGCTTTCGGAGGCATTTCAAGAAGCTTCAGATATTTCCAAGATGTTACATAAACGTTTTCGGGAGATTTGGAGGGTTTTAAGTGCGTTACATGGGGTCCAAGGGAGTACTAAGGGGATTTTGAAGACATTTCAAGCAGCTTCTGAAGTTTTCTAGCAGGTTTCAAAGACGTTACAGAGGCGTTACATAAGCATTTTCAAGAGTTTTGAAGGGTAACTGTGAGTTCCAGAGCTCATCGCACCTCAGGGTCAGACCCATCAAAACCCTTTGAGGCAACCTGTAATGCTTTTTAAAACTGCTGAAAAGCGTCTGGAACTCCCTGAAATTCAGTCGGACATCTTGTAACGAACCTGAGACCCTCCGAAACCCCCGAAAACTCCTCTAAAGCTTCATGATATACCTCAAAAACCCCTTCGGACCCCATGTAACGCACCGGAAAACTTCCGAAACCCGCACAAACGCCTATGTAACGCCTCTGTAACGTCTTTTAAACCCGACGAAAATCCTCTGAAGCTTCTTCAAATGCCTTCGAAACCCCCATCGGACCCCATGTAACGCATCTGAAACCAACTGAAAATGCCTATGAAACGGCTATACAATGTCTATTAACTCCGCTCTTAAAATGCCTCCAAAACCCCCTGAAATGGCCTCGGATCCCATGTAACGCGCTTAAAACCTGCCAAAGCCCCCAAAAACGCCTCTGTAACGTCTCTGAAATCCGCCGTACAATCCTCTGGAACTTCCTGAAAGGCCTCCGAAATCCCTCTAAAACCCCCTCAAATGCCATAAAACACCTCTGAAACGCCCTGTTACCCCTTGAAACGCCCATAGTAGCCTCCCTGAAACCTCTTGACATCTACCGTGATTTCACTTTTCTACGCAGTTTTTTTTATTAAATAATACGGTACCATTACCGTCGTAAAAAAAACTTCAGTGCATAATGAAGTTTATGACCGTGTTATACCTAAGATTTTCTGCATCTTATGTGTATGTGCCTTGTGTGTACCTAATGAGGAATTATTCCGGGGAAAACACCTCTATGAATTATTTTTCCGCGAAGTTTTTCTGTAAATATCGCGGAGATGGCATTCTAACAGAAATTCTTTGTATGAGTTTAGTTAGAACCCTTATAAAGAGTCCTCCGGGACTGGAGGGATTTTTTTATCAAAAGAAGATTCTTGTAGGAATCTCTGAAAAGATTTAAGCAAGCGATCCTTTAGAATGCATTCCTGTCCATGTATTTCTTTGAAAATTTCTCCTGGAACTTTCCTTGGGCTTTCTTCCGGAGTTTCTAAGCAAATTTTTCAAAGGATTTATCTTGAATCGAATACATGAGTTTCTTCGGAAATTCCTTCAAAGAATCTTCCTGAGATTCTTTGAGAAATCCTTTCAAGAATTGCTATAGAAGTACGTGCATGTATTCCTTCAAACATTTCTGAAAGAATTCTTTGAGGAAAATTATCGTAATTTCTCCAGAAATTTTTCTTTGGAATTTCTGAAGGAATTCATCTAGAAATTTCTCAAGAAATTTTTCCAAGAATATCTGAATGGGTTTCTGCAGGAATTCTTTTAAACTTTTTCACAACGATTCGAAAATTCTTCCAGAAATTCCTCTTGGGGGTTCGATTTGTTGTTGTTGTCAGATATTTTTGCATATATTCAGTTAACAGAGAGCACGATGGGCGAACCAGCTTTAGCGTGATCTGGCTAGCATTTTGCGCGACCGATGGTAGAGAGCATTGATCTACATGCATAACTTATGTGCTTGAATGATTGAATGAATGTCATGCATACTACACAGCCTCATGCTACTGTGTGCTGGCAAGTGATTAGTTCAATGTTTATTTAAGAATCTCTAAGAGCTCCCTTGAGAAGAGGTCATCGGATCTACAATCGTTAACAGTCTGGAACGTCTTGAATCGCTTCTGAAACCGCCTGCAACTTTTACGAAACGCTTTGAAGCGACGCTATAACTTCCCTGAAGCTCACTTAAGAGCAGTGATCCAAAATATGTTTTCAGAAACTGTAGGCCCTCTTAACCCCCCTCAAAAAAACCTGTAACACTTTTGAGACCTTCCGAAACCCCTGAAAATGCCTGCGTAACGCCTCTGAAACTAGCCAAAAATCCTCTGAAGCTTTCTAAAACCCCTTCGAACCACATGTGTTGCACCTGAAACCATCATAAAACCCCGAGAACGTCTACGTAACGCCTGAGTAACGCCTCTGAAACTCATCAAAAATCCTCTGAAGCTTCCTCAAATACCTTCGTAGTCCTCCTAAAACCTCCTCGGGTCCTATGTAACGCATCTGAGACCCTCAGAAACCCCCGAAGACGACTACATAACGCCTGCGTAGCGCCTTTGAACTTCGTCTAATATCCTCTGATGCTTCCTAAAATGCTTTCGAAATCCCTCAGAAGTCCCCTCGGACCCTATGTAATGCACCTGGGACTCTCAGAAACTCCCGACAATGCCTGCATAACGCTTCTGAAACTCGTCCAAAAATCTCAGAAGCTTTCTGCCTTCGAAATTCCCCTAACCCGCTTTTGGACGCCATGTAACGCACCTGAAACCCTAAGAAATCTCCGAAAATACCTACTGAACGCCTCCGTAATGCCTACGTAACGCCTCTGAAATGCGCTCCGAGAATCTCCTGAAGCTTTTCGAAATGCCTGCATAATCCCTCTACAAACCAAATCGAATCCCATGTAACGCAACTGAGACCCTTCGAAACCCCCCGAAAACGCCCCTGTAGCCCCCATGCAACGCCTCTGAAACCCACGAGCACAACCCCTCACCCCTCCCTCCTGAATCTCCCTTGAAAGCTAATCGGAAATCTGCATAATATCCTTTAAATCCCCAGACCACTAACCCATGTCAAACTTTTTTGCTATTTTCAAATACATTTAGGTAAAACTTCTATTTAGGCAGTTCCGACTCAAAATGGAGGTTTTGGTGCATCATCATGATGTTGACGTTGTGCAAATCTCTCGGACATTTTATTTAGGCAATTCCTCTAGAAGAATAAATACCTCCGGAGATTAGTCAGGAAGTTCCATCAAGGATTTCTACAGAAGTTCCTCCAGGCATTTCTCCAGAGATTGCACAGGATTCACTCACATCTTTCTTCTGGATTTTTTCAAAAAAAATTCTGATGATGTAAAAGAGATTTAAAAAAAAATTAATCATCTACAAATTTCTAAAAAAAAATCCTTCAGTGATTATTTCAACAACCCATCCAGTTTTGCTTTGTGCAATTTTTGCAGAAATCCATACAGGAATATCGGAAGAAATTTGCGCCAAAAATTGCAGGAACAATTTCAAGAAACATTCTTGCACAGAGAAAAATTTCTACTCAGTGGCTGAGTTGGTCTTACTCAGAAATCGAAAAATCCTTTGTTTTCTTACTCAGTTTCCGTTAAAAGTGGGACAACCCATTGCCAATGTGTTGTCCCACTTTTAGCCGAAACTGAGTAAGAAAACAAAGGATTTTTCGATTTCTGAGTAAGGCCAACTCAGTCATTGAGTAGAAATTTTTCTCGGTGTGTAGGAATTTCTGCAGGAATCCCTTAATCAATCTCCCGAGGAATTCTTGTAAGAATAATTCCTGAGGGCATCTGTGTAGAACTTTTGAAGAAATTTTAAGAGAAATTTTAGAGTAACTCCATGGAAGAATTACCGAATTTCCAAATGAAATTCCAAAAAATCTGAAGTCTCTTGAGAATTTATTGAAAGAATTACTGAATGAATCATAAGTCATAATCAAAGACGAAACCCTCTCAAAATTTCAGACGAAATTCTCTCAGAATTCCAAACAGAACTTGATCAGAATTCCAAACGGAATTCTCCATAACTCTAAATGGAATTCTCTCAGAAATCTTGACAGAATTCTCTCGAAAAATCCACACGGAATTCTCGCAGAATCCCAGAAGAAAATCTCTCAGAAATCCAGACGGAACTGTCTCAGAATTCCAGTCGAAATTCTCTCAGAATTCAAATCGGAATTCTCTCAGAATTCCAGTCGAAATTCTCTCAGAATTCAAATCGGAATTCTCTCAGAATTCCAGTCGGAATTCTCTTAGAATTCTAGTCGGAATTCTCTCAGAATTCCAGTCGGAATTCTCTCAGAATTACAGGCGGAAATCTATAAGAATTCCAGATGGATTTCTCTCAGAATTTCGGGCGGAGTTTATTTCAGAAATTCAGACGAAATTCTCTCAGAAGAAGTTCTCTCAGAAATCAAGTAGCAATTTTCTCAGAATTCCAGATGGAATTCTCTCGGAATTGCGATGGAATTCTCAATTCTCTCAGAATTCCAGACAAAATTCTCTTAGAAATCCAGATGGAATTCTCTCTGAATTGCAGATGCAATCCTTTCAGAATTCCAGACGGAATTCTCTCAGAATTCCAGACAGAATTTTTCCAAAATTCCAGACCAAATTCTCCAGAATTCCAGATGGAATTCTGTAAGAATTCCAGACGATTTTTTTTTTATAATTCCAGACGGAATTCTTTCAGAGTTACAGTCGCAATTCTCTTAAAGCACCAGTCGGAATTCTCTCAAAACTCTAGTCGGCATTATCTCAGAATTCGTCGAAATTCTTCTCATTCCAGACGGAATTTTCTCAGAATCCAGACGAAATTCTATCTGAATTTAAGTAGAAATTCCTTAACAACTTCAGACGGAATTCTCTCAATTACAATCGGAATTCTCTCAAAACTCCAGTCAGAATTCTTTCAGAAATCCAGTCGGAGCTTTCTCAGATTTCCAGCCGGAATTCTCTTACAAATCCAATCAAAATTCTCTCAGAATTCCAGACGGAATTTGCTCGGGTTTCCAGACAGAATTCTCTCAAAATTTTAGGTGGAATTCTCTCAGAATTCAGGCGGAATTTTCTCAGAATTCCAGTCATAACTCTCTCAGAGTTCCAGACGAAATTCTCTCAAAATTCTTGACGGAATTTTCTCAGAATTCCAGTCGGAATTTCCTCAGAATTCTAGTCGAAATTCTCATAGAATTACATACGAAGGGTGTTTCTTAGAATTTCAGACGAAATTCCTACGGAATTTCAAACGAAATTCTCCCAGAGTGTTTGATTCTTTAACAGTTTTATGCCAACGGCGAATTCCCGTTCACCAACTCCTCCAATACGCAGTCTTCGATTAAATCCACCAAGGAGACTTCCGGGCTCACAGTTCCTTTTGGGAGAGTGATTGGCATTCGAAAGCGACCCCAGTCGAGCATGGAGGCGACGCGGAAGAAGGGCAAAAGATAAAACGACTTGGAAAATTGTATAAACGGAACGGAGAATCAACGACGATGACGACGAATTCGGTGTCATATTATGGGCCAGTGAGCGCCGCACTGCCATATGGCGACACGGCAAGAGGATTTGCCGCCCAAAACGATGGCGAAAAGTGGTCGTAAAAAATATTTAAATTTGATCACAGTTTTTTAGGACTGAGGGCAAACGGGACGGGATACTTATGTGGGACGGGGTCTGTGTATGTCTAGGTACCTATGCGGCATGACCCTGTCATGCATACGGATGGTTGGTCGGTCATTTGAATGTGTCAGAGGGCAATGCTATTTTTGAAATGAGATTCCACCACCAGATGAGATAAGATGTTTTCATAGAGGGAGCGAGGGAATTGGTACACAAATGGGCGAAATTTCGCCTAGTGGTTCTCTGGTGCAGAAATACTTAATTCGCATGGGAGCGATTCCAAGCAACAGCATCAAAATTAAGGAAATTTTTTAATTCATGATTTTCTATTGAACTGAAACTTTGCACAGTTTTTAAGTTCCATCTAAATCGTCATTTTCCGATATCAAATTTTTATTTTGAATCACGACTAACTTTTCAAAAGGGTGTATGTGAAAATGGTTCAAAAATATTCAAAAATCTGCACAGCCAAAATGGTTCGTTCGATTGCAATAAATTTTTCAGCAAAGTTAGATAACTAAATGGTGATTCCTAAGAAAATATACACTGTGAAAAAACATCTTTTTTAACATTAAAAAATATCATTTTTGTCACAAAAACTCAAATATCTCAAAACCCTATCTTTTTACCAACGTAATTTTTTTAGGGAAGACGGTCCATTGTATTAGCAATCTACCATAAAAATTTGGTGATGGTAAACTAATAAACAAAAAAGTTATAACATTTCAAACATTTCACAATTTTCACATTTGGTAAATATTTTTTTCTGTGTAAATTATTTCGATCAGAAATCGCAGTTAGATGCAGATTTTATTGTTCAGCAAAGTTAGATAACTAAATGGTGATTCCTAAGAAAATGTACACTGTGAAAAAAAAATCTTTTTTTAACATTAAAAAATATCATTTTTGTCACAAAAACTCAAATATCTCAAAACCCTATCTTTTTACCAATGTAATTTTTTAGGGAAAACGGTCCATTGTATTAGCAATCTACCATAAAAATTTGGTGATGATAAACTAATAAACAAAAAAGTTATGACAATTCAAACATTCCACAATTTTCACATTTAGTAATATTTTTTTTAGTGTAAATTATTTCGGCCGGAAAGCGCAGTTTGATGCTGATTTTATTGTTAATGGCCTTGCGTGAGTAAAACAATCTGTTTTTATTATGTATTATGTATATTATATGTACAGTACTGTTCCGATTTTATCACGCCCTCCGCGCATTAGTCGTTTATTGATTAATTTGCTGTTACATTTGAGGACAAGTGTTTTCCCTCTTCTTCAAGATGAATGTTGAAAGCGTGTTTTGCAACGTTAAAAATATTGAAATGGGTATAAATGTTGAAGTATATTTCAAAGCATTTTTGAAAAGAGGCGTGATTAAATTGTTTAAACAGATGTCGCTGATGGTACGGTGGCATGACTCTCTGCACTTAGCACTTCTGGCAATTTCTCAGTTGTTGTCGTTTTCGAACTTCCTGCGCCCTGCTTTACCGATGATATACAGATGGCTCGTTTGTCAAAGTCTAGACGGCAGGACGTGCAAATGCGTAAATTTGTATTCAATTTGGGCATAACCAGTCTCTTTCAGTTTATCTATGAGATTTCGTAACTCTTTTGAACATTTTTTTTTTCACAAGCGGTCTACAAGAGAGCGTTGAGTTGAAGACCTTTGAGAAAGCGACTGTTCATGTTGTTCGTTAGATTATAATAAACAAAATCACTTATTAGTTTTAACTGACTAGTTTGGTGTTGTTTGCTTGGATGAAGAAAAAATTTACTATAAATTTTTTAATATCCATAGCGGTAGTATTTTTTTGCTTTTTCGTGAGCATTTTCATGGTATGTATACAGTAAGGTGGCCCACACTTATATGAAAAACAAAAATTTCGAAAAATGCCAAGTCTTACCTTCTAAATCAGTTGTTTTGGAGTCCCAGAAGCTACGTTCAAAATTTGAGCAAAATCGGTTGAGCCTAAGGGGGCGCTCAAAACGCTTGAAGTTTGTATGGGAAAACTTGGCCAAATGTATGCAGAAATTTTAGGTTTCGAATTTTGCCGCCAGGTGGCGCTGTAAGCGTTCAATAATCAAACCCTTTGGTCTTATTGTAGGTGACTATATGCCAAACAACTTTGTCGAAGACCGCAAAGTGATCCAACTTCTGTGAAAAAAGTTATACCCTTGGTAAAGTGAGGATAAACTTTATTGTTGTTTTTCCAATACATGTAAAAGAATAATATCAATAATGAAATCTCACTACTTTGCCTCACTTTGCCTAGGGTATAACTTTTTTCACAGGCGTCGGATCACTTTGCGGTCTTCGACAAAGTTGTTTGGCATATAGTCACCTACAATAATACCAAAGGGTTTGATTATTGAACGCTTACAGCGCCACCTAGCGGCAAAATTAGAAAACTTAAAATTTCTACATACATTTGGCCAAGTTTTCCCATATAAACTTCAAGCGTTTTGAGCGCCCCCTTAGGCTCAACCGATTTTACTCAAATTTTGAACGTAGCTTCTGGGAGTCCAAAACAACTTATTTAGGAGGTAAGACTTAGCATTTTTCGAAATTTTTGTTTTTCATATAAGTGTGGGCCACCCTAGTATACAGACAAACAAACGTAACACTGACGAAATTTTCATTGACCACGCCTTTAACGATCATTTTGAATCTTGGTTGTGGCTTTCATAACCAGAAGAGTGCCCATCGTTTTTCTTTGCGTTTGACGTTTCACACTAGCGCCTTCTGATGACGATATTGCACAACGCAGTGTTTCGTGAAACATTTCCACCAGGTGGTGGTAGTGTGAACTGGGCGATGGATTTTCACGAAAATTGTTCTAGGCGTTTTGTCTGTTTGTCTGTGGTATGTACCTCTCATGCATTTGTTGTTGTTGAAGTTACTCGCATTTTTCCGATCATAAAGTCTGTTCTCTAAGGGCCGATTTCTTCACCTCGGCTTAACCCGTAAGCCAGGCTTACCCATATAGTTAAACGCCTAAGCCAGGGTGAAGAAATCGACCCTAAGAGGTATTTTTTTGCAGATCAACTAGACGTATACGCGTATATATAAAACTTTTATTATGCAGCTTTCGTCATCAAAATAAGTTTAATTCCATTTTTCTTATGATCAACAGCTTTTCAACACTATCAAGGGATTTTTTCACCAGTCACGTACAATAAAAAGTATGACAATCTCAATATTTTTGATCACAACACTGGATCGCGTGTAAGGTTCAAATAGATACTATAGTAATTATAAATAATCAAACAAAAATATCATGAAAACAACTTGTTTAATTCATGCGGTAGCCTTTACAATAAAATCAGCATCAAAATATAGTTCTCGAAATAATTTACACAGAAAAAAAATTTTTTTTTGTTACTAAATGTAAAAATTGTAAAATGTTTGAAATGTCATAACTTTTTTGTTTATCAGTTTACCATCACCAAAATTTTATGGTAGATAGCTGATATAATGGGCCATTTTCCCTAAAAAATTGACGTTGGTAAAAAGATAGGGTTCTGAGATATTTGAGTTTTTGTGACAAAGATCATATTTTTTTATAGTAAAAAAAGAAATTTTTTACAGTGTATATTTTCTAAGGAATCATCATTTAGTTATCTAACTTTGCTGAAAAATTCATAACAATCGAACAATCCGTTTTTGCTGTACAGCTTTTAGAATATTTTTGAACTATTTTCGCATACACCCTTTTGAAAAGTTAGTCGTGAGTGAATATGAAGGTTTGATATCGAAAAAAGGCGATTTAGATGAAATTGAAAAACTGTGCAAAGTTTCAGATATTTTTGAAATGGTCGCTCAGGATCGACTGACATGACTCCGTGGAATTCCTCATGGGTGCTTTGACTTTTGATTACCAAGAATTGTGATTATTAGTTCTTGGTTATTCGGTTTGAACTTATTGAAATGTATAATCATCACCTAGCTAGCATACTTACCGACAATTCCCTAAACGA
The DNA here is from genome assembly GCF_035046485.1 of Aedes albopictus. NCBI lineage: Eukaryota > Metazoa > Arthropoda > Insecta > Diptera > Culicidae > Aedes > Aedes albopictus. Next base: position 312,655,443 of record NC_085136.1, on the reverse strand, counting down.
CGTTTGTAAATATACTGCTTCAGTCTCCAATATTTTTTTGTCTTTGGAAAAGTACCAACCAGAATAAGCCGTTTTAGCTAGTGTATCCTATTCAACGGAATAACAATCCGGCTCGTCAGACCGAGCATTTCCTCCCAAGCCTCACCATGACGGCACCATCCACAGCGCATAAAAATATTAGATTTACACCGGTCTGACCTCAACCGTGCCACCCCGTCTCATAATATCCAAACGAAAATAACCTTATGATTTGTGTACCCATATTTTGATCACTATACAGACTACCATATCGTCCATATCGTTCCTCTTGCTCCACTTTCCAACTTCCCTTGCTTCCCATTTGTGGTGGCGGCCTGTTGCTCAAATTTCATTCACACATCTGCCAGCTCTCCCAAGCGAACGATGAGGACGAACGACGATGACGACGGGCCATCAAATATGGTCCTCCCTTAGGGGCTGTCCATAAACTACGTAGATTTATTTTTGGTCATCTCAGACTCTCCCCGCCCCGTCCACCATCTTCCACGTAGACTTTCCACCATACAGTTCTTTTTATTTGTATGGAGCGTAGACTTTGGTCAGAACTCCCCTCCCCCCTTCGAGACTACGTAGTTTATGGGCAGGCCCTTGGCGGTGGCGTTGGCGTGAGTCATCTGTTTTGTGGATTCGCTTTCACAGGTTCACTTCACGGGAACAACACAACGCACAAAGTAAAAAAGTGGATGGAAACGCTTTTCTCGAAATATGTAGCTAGGTACAAGGAGATGCAGAGTTAGTGGTGGGATCCATCAATGCGGGGGGAAAATCTACCGGTACGGTACAAATTAGGGGAAGACGGGGTAAGACGGCCACCCTAAGCCATAAAAATCATAACCTAACACTGACAATGAATTACACTAGTTTCAACACAGCATATCATTTTTCGAAGTGTTGGGCATGCAAGAAAATTATTTTTCGATTTGTTCTGTTGAAACTTTTATAATTTTGAGCTATTTGAAAATTTGATTAAAAAGCACTTTATTTTTTGACGACGGGGTAAGACGGCCCACCAGCGGGGTAAGAAGGACTATCACTATTTTTTAAAATAATAGTGATTAGAAATGTTTGAATTCCATACGTTGAAATAAGATATAACTCCTTCAAGTCCCTCACATGGAAAATTGGTTAACATAATTGCCCGGGGGTTACCATTTATTATTTTTATTGGGGTATCGTAAATATGGATACTCATACACCCATTTACATCACAAAAATGATGTTTCTGGTTACGTCCAGCGCAAACAACGCAACTATGAGTTTATTTATGTGAAATGGCATATTTTCAACAAACAATTTTCGATAAATTGGGTGCAGCCATATTATTCTATGATGGCCGTCTTACCCCGTTCGAGGTGGTCGCTTTTACCCCGCTTGGGCAGATTTTACTCATGAGGCTAGTTTATAAGGATTTTTGTTTTCAATCTCAATCCCGTTCCTCTTATGTTTTGTTAACATTCCTGGTAAGTTATGAACGGGTTACTTTTTTGGTTTGAAAACGTTATTCCGAATCAAAATCCTTAAGGTTATATGCGACAAAATTAGATCAAATACATCATCATGGAGCAAAATCTTTGTTTTGTTTATTTGTTTTGAAAATCTCAATATAAACATTGCGCAAAATGGCTCAAAATGACAAATATTTCTTACTTGAACAGAGTACTAAGTGAAAGTTTATAGAAAACGGCATTTTCATGGTGAACTGTAGGTGGTCCGTCTTACCCCGGCGGGCCTTCTTACCCCGTCTTCCCCTATTATTTTTTTTTCATTTGATGTGCGTTTTTACCTCGCTTCGCACACAAAAGGCTGGATGGCGTTGTTGGTAGGGTAGTGGGACTTGTACTGAGTCTATTTCATTTTATGGTCAATGCCTAAGTCTTCACTTAATTAAAGCACGAGCGTCAAGGAATTTTTTGACCATTTTTACGAGAATAGTAAAAAAATCTAGGTTTTTTTTTAACTAAAAATTATAAAAAAAAAATCCAGATTAATCCACCTAGAGCTGATAGTGCCTCTCTCGTCGCATATAAGCTCATGATCTACGAAAGCCAAAGTGTTCCTGAATTCTGAGATAACTCTATTAAGAAAAGCAATATTTTGTTTTCCGAAACCATCATCGACTTGGGAAACTGATTGAGGGCACATGTTCTTGACAAATGCCCAGTAATGCTCGCCGCATAGGCAGAGCTGAAAAATATGAGATCTCTTAGTTGATTGCACGACCACTAGCATGGGACACGGTTTATATGAGAAAATATATATAAAAAATGGAAAAACTCTAGTTCCTGTATACTTTTTGGGTTTTATTTTGGTCCCACATTAACTGTGCCAAGTTTCAGATCGATCGGGGAAACTACATTTTAGCGCCCGCCATTCTTAGTTTTTCATACGATTGACTATGAGAAAATCTACTTCTTCAAAGAAAAATCGCTTGAGGTCACTCCTTGATATGATCCCTAAAAATAAATCGATGAATGCTTTCTATAGAAAACTTCTCGAGGATTCAGACTACCGAAAACCGCACAGCGATACAAAGTTCGTGGAAAAAGCTATTAAGCTTTTCCCGATCCATAAAATAACAAGATTTTATTATTTATTGTTATTCCTTACATTTTAAACAGCGTTGCCGAATACCGAATGCCAAATGCCGAAACCGAATAGCATGGCTTTCAGTCAATAACTTTTTCCACACGCCTAATTCGCTTTGCGGTCTTTGAAGGGTTGGTTCCTCGTACAATTTACCAACAGAAATAATTTATCGATTTATTTTTGGGAGTTACGGGGCAACCTGTGGCGATTTTCCCTATAGTAAATCGTATAATTACTTAAAACGACTACCGCTAAAATATAGTTTCTCCAACCGAGCTGAAATTTTGCACGGTTGATATGGGGCCAAACTGGAATTCAAAAAGTACAGGATTGAAATGTCCTTGTCTGTCCCATGCTAATATGACTATCTTCATTATCACTGGAAGCTGATCAAGCTAGGATATAACTTTTTTCGCAATCAAAGATCACTTTGCGGTCTTTGACAAAGTTTTTCCTGCACAGCAAATGAAATTCCCCATACCAAATCCCATTGAAATTTCATTCATTACAAAGTGCGAGGGTGCAACCAGTCGCTTCAAAACTTTGGACAGTAATTTTAGACGCAAAAGGGGATTGAAAAATCTTTGTTTGAAGTTGTTGCGATTGAATATTAATTCTCATATACAACATTCATTTTACTCTATAGTTAAGGGGAGAGTCGAAAATTATTGTGCCATTTTCAAACTAACGTATTTTTTTTTCCAACTTTACCGAAATCAACCAAATTTTGCACAGTTTCTCCTTATAGTCCATTGTTTTCATCTGTGTAATTGGGTAGTTGTCAGTAACTTTCCGGTTGATATAGAATTAATTAAGTTAAAAGGTCGCAAAAAGATGTTGTACAATTACATGCTAAAATCTATAATGATGTTATCGTGCCTTGGAAAAGTTAATGATTATACATTATACGATCATCTTAATGTTCGTCAATAGGTTGCAGGAAGGGTTCTCAGTGAAACATAAGCCTGGAGCTGGGAGAATACCAGGCACGATGCGCATAAACAGACCAGAGAACGTTGATTATTTGTTTCAAGCAGGACCCGAACATGTCCACATGGAGGGCGTTAATCAAAAATGTCGTGAATTTTTTTAAACGCATCCTTAATTTAAACCGATACCAAAAAGTTGCAATACATACATATAGTAAACTACTGTAAAAAATTGGTTTCATTTCGTTAACTGTAGACAGTTTGCGAATCAGTTGAAGGTAAGGTGGCACAATAATTAATGATTCAATCTACACTTCAGAAATCTGAAAAGGTGTGATTTGATGAGATCGCTCTAGTTTTTTTTTTCAAAATTTTGATCTCTTACATTGCATCGATTTTGTTGGTAGTCTTTAATCGAGTCTGAGCCTATTTTCTTGCTAACCGTTCATCAGGTTGTCAAAAAATCATCTATTGGATGTATCGCATTGGTTTGGTTCACTTTTACATTTGCAAAAATCCGGCGGGACACCTGGAACTGGTTCCGAAACACAACCGGTTGTCCCAAATATGGTTTGAGACAATTTTCTTACTAACCGTTCATTAGGTTTTCTAAAAAGCTGCTAATTGAAGTGCCGCACGCATGAGTTTGGTTAATTTTTACCTTTTACCACTGGTCCCAAAAATGATCTGCGACTGCTTTCTTACAAACTGTTCATCAGGTTTTCTAAAAATCCGCAAATCGATGTGTCGTATGTATGGGTTTGGTTCATTTTTACATTTGATCAATTCCGGCGGGACACTCGGAACAGATTTTGGAACACTACCGGTTCAGATATGGTTTGAGATTATTTTCCCTCTTACCGACAGGACATCAAAAAGCCACCATTTGATATGTCACATGCAAGGGTTTGGTTTACTTTTGTACTTGGCCATTTCCAGCGGGATATCTGGAACCAGTTCCGATATGATCTGAGAATGTTTTCCTGCTAACTGTTGATCAGGTTATCGGAAAAGCCGCGATTTGATGTACCGCATGCATGGGTTTGGTTCACTTTTATATTTGTCCACTTCCAGCGGGACACCCGGAACCAGTTTCGGAACACTAGTTCAGATATAGTCGGACACTATTTCCCCGCTCTCCATTCATGAGAATATGGAAAAATTCACAATTTGATGTGTCGCATACATAGGTTTGTAGAATTTTCATATCTGGCTCCTTCCTGGGTTACCGGTCCGGAACACCATAACTTCGGAACGGCTTGATCGATCCGAACCGGCTTCATCCGATCGCGTCGAATGAACCGACGGTTATTAAAATCGGTTGAGATTTACTATCAAAAAGTGACGTGAGTTTGTTTTGTACACACACATACACACACAGACATCACCTCAATTCGTAGAGCTGAGTTGATTGGTATATGTGACTCAACCCTCCGGGCCTTATATCAAAAAGTCATTTTCGGAGTGAACATATAGCCTTTCCAGTACACTTAGTGTTCGAGAAAGGGAAAAAAATGCAAAAATACAAAGTTCTAAATATAATGCATTTCCCGGAAAAGTCAACTTAAAGATGCCATAAATTAGTTTGTGAGCGGAATTAGGAACACTTTGGTCCTACACCAACTGTGATTAAGTCATACTTTCATAAGAAGTTTAGCATCTGTCTTGGTTTGTATCTGATAGTACAGCTTCCGCTCGATAACTGGGAGTCCAGTTAGCGAGCGCCGCCAAATAACTGGATTAAGCTCTCAGAGCCAGAGGCTATTGTTGTATTGTGTTTCGTTTATCGATTTGCAAAATGTGAGGTTATGTTTCGTTTATTTTTGACAGTCAACTGCTATTGATTTGGACTGGGCTGCCCATATTCGCATAGTCGATGTAACCACCATTGGCAATGCCACCGTATAAAAGCTAATATCTTACGCGTGTGTATATTTGTGACCAGTTTTGTTCAAAAGATCACAAGATCTAACCCTTAGTTAGATGTCAACACGGAAAAAAATCTTAAACTTTATATTTATTCATTGGAAAAATTCCAAAAGTATGTTGAAAGTACAGTGGCGCTTACATCGACTATGCGTATATGGGCAGTGGGGCTCAGTTATGGAGCGCCCAGTTAAACAGCAGTTAAATGCAAAATCGACCTTTTGTTATTTCGACCTCTGACCTTTTGTCATAGATTTCTTGAATATTTTTTTTATTTCTTTTTATTCCTGAATTTTAACTTAGGCTAATTCTTCACACATTTCTGGAATAGTCCGCCACCTGGGATTTTCTCATTCTGAATTCTGGACATCAGACATATGAAATATAACCATATTGCATTGTTTTAGATCCAAAAATACTATAAAACAGCAACGATCCTGGTTTTGTACGCCATATTGAATTTTGGTCCGTCATTTTGAATTTGGGATCACCATCTTGCATTTTCTGATCACCATATCTGGATTCCGGACATCTTCCCCATGCAAAATATACACATTGCATGGTTTAGAGCCAAAAATTTAATAAAGCAGCCGCCATCTTGGTTCTGGGCCGCCATATTGGATTTTCTGGTCAATGGTTTTGGACTCTAAACAATATTCTATAAGCAGAGGCAAGGTTACAAAAATCGGCGTAATTTGATGTGTCACACGATAGGGTTTTGTTCATATAATGGCCACTTCTGCCGGTGCGGGTTCGGATCACTAAAATGGCCATAACTCCGGAACGCCTGGACCGATTCAAACCATTTTTAATAGGAAACAATGGGACAATATTCCGCGTCGATTGAAACCAAAAGCGTTGAAATCAGATAGTATTTACTATCCAAAAGTGAGGTAACATTTTTGTACACATACACACACACATACATATATACATACACACACATACACACACAGACATCATCTCAACTCGTCGAGCTGAGTCGATTGGTATATAAGACTTGGCCCTCCGGGGGTTCTATCAAGATTTCATTTTTGGAGTGAACATAAAGCCTTTCGGTACACCTTGGTGTACGAGAAAGGCAAAAACCGGAATATTTAATATTTTCTGGAACAGTTTTCAGAAAATACAGAATCTTCCTATGAAGTATTCAAAAACTATTTGATTATTAGAATGAATAAGAAATCTTCTTCGGTGTGTTTTTCTTAAAATAAACCTTATCTTTCATATATTTTTAGAAAATCGCTGTCTTATTTGATAAACGTTGGGAAATTACTCAGAGCGTATCCAAATATATAAGGAATCATTTTCAAACCATTTATATCTATTTTTTTCCTTTATACCGTACATTGACCCCCACATCAATTTTTTTTCTAGGATTCCACAAAGAATCGCTCTAAGATTTCTTCAGGTTTTACTTCAGAGATTATTTTAAAAAATTCACTTAATTTTCTAAAGAGATTCTACTGAATTTTATTACATAAATTCCTTCAGGTTATTTTTTCAAAGATTCATGCTGGGATTGTATAACTGCATAACTTACTCAGATTTTCCTCCAGAGATTTTTCAGAATTGCTCCCAGAAATTGCACAAACATTACTGAAGATTTCTTTAAGGAATCTCTGAGGGAATTTCTAAACAAACCCTTGAATACTCATCATAAGAAGACCATTGAAAAAAACTTTTAGAGACATTTTTTAAAATTCTTAGAAGTGGTTTTTGATTTCTGGAGGATTTCCTAGACTTCCTGCTGAAGTTATCTCTTCAGCAATTTCTGAATGAATGCCTACGATAATGCCTTGGAAATAACAAAAGAAACTCCTTAAGATACCTCCTTGATTCCCGAAAAAAAAAATACGATAGACTTCTGGAGGACTATGCAAGTAATTTAAAAAAAATGTTTAAGATATTTTTGGAGGGATTCCTGGAGAAATCCATGAAGAAATTTTGAAGGAATCTCTAAAAAAATGTCAGCAGCTCCAGGAATCGCAGACAAAGGTTAATTTTTGATAAAATCCCTGAATAAACTTTTGAGTGAAACTTTTTCTGAAAGAACCCTTGGGAGAACTTCTGGAGATACCTCTGAACGATTTACAATTTTTGTAAAGGGATTCGTACACAAGAATCCCTGAATGATAAATGGAAGAATATACGAAGGAATTCCGGCAGAAACCAAAACAATCTGAAGGTATTGTTTAGAGAACCATTGAAGGAATATAAAAGATATATTTTTAAACAAATCTTTGAAAAAATAAGTGGAAAACCACCTTGAAAAATCGCTTGGCTATTTTCCGAAGAAATTTCTAAATAAATGCCTAAGAAAATCCTTGACAAAATGAAGCACTACTTGAAGATACGCCTGAAGAAATTCAGGCAAAAAATCAAGTGATTTCTTTCAGAAAAACCCTCGAAATATTTTTGAAAGTATTTCCAAAACAATCTTTAAATCTTTGTAAAAAAAAACTCTGATGAATTCCAGGAGAAACCCTTAGAGCAATTTCTTGAAGAGTTTTCTCAAAATTTACAGAAGAACTTTTGGAAATCCTCCAAAAAATGGAGAAAATCCTGAGAAAACTTTTTGGAGAAATACATGGACGAATACAAGCATGAACTTCTGTACCAATCCATGAAACCTTTTTTAAGGAATAATACCTTTTAAAAGAATGACAGAAGGAATTTCTGAACGAATGTAAGGAAACTTTACAACAAGTTTCATAATGGATCTTTCAGGATGATGTTTAAAGAAACTCCTGTTGTCCCAAGGAAAATTCCTGGAGGAATCCCTGAAGAAATTTCAAAGAAATGCATGGAAATGAATGCATTCAAAAAAAAACTTTCAGAGAAATTCTTGCTGAATCCATTCCTGGAAATCCTGCAAGAATCTTCTTCAAAAATTTGATTTATCCCTAGAGAATCCTCAAAGCAATTTTCAGCGGTGTCCCTAATAGTATCCGGTGAAAATTTTCTAAGAATTAAAGGAAGCATCCGTACTCAACTCATAAAAAGAATCCAGCAAGAAAGCCTCTTCCGTGATAATTGCAGAGAAATTCTTTGAAATTCTATCAGGAATTTATGTACGGATTCCTCAAGAAATCATACGGTAATCAGTTTTGTACCTTTTAATTTCCTCTTTTGTTTATCCTTTGGCAGATACACAGATCTTCCACAGTGGACACAGTTGGATAACTGACACTGATGAAAATCACAAGTGGTAGTCGAAATACGCGTATCTAACAAAGGATAAGCAAAAGAGAGCGGAATTAAAAGGTACACAACTGATTACACCCATTCGAAGAGAGTATTTTGCTTAGAGGGATCAAAAAGTCGGTACAAGATCTTTAGATTTGTTTATGGATATTATAGATTTTCTGAAATTCTTCCAGAATTTATTCGAAAGTTTCACGAGAAATTGCTCGAAAAATTTATCATTGGATTCTTTTCCTAAGATTATTCCTCAAAATTCTAAAGAAACATTTCTAGGGATTCTTCCAGAAATTCCACTAAAAATTATTCCAGGGATTCTATAAGAAGATCTAGATTTTCTAAAAAATGCCTCCAACATTTAAAAGCTCTTCGAGAGATTACTTATAAAAATTTTCCTTTCAAAAATTCTCTTCAGATGCCTATATAAATTTCCTTAAGAACATGCTTAATAAAATTTCCGTTGATTCAGTTTGAAATATTTCCATAAATTCTTATTTAAAATTATCCAGATATTCCTTTCAGAAAAGTTTAAACGAATTCCGAAAAAAATTCTCCTAAAAAGAATCCTAGGAAAAAAATTTAAGCAAGATTTTCAAGCATTGCTTCAGAAATTATTCAATAAATGTCTTCAGATATTCCTCAAAATATTCTACTTGAAACTCTTCCAGATGCGTTTACTTGTCCAGACAACCCTCCAATTATTTCCTCACAAATGCATGTATCCCTTCAGTAATACCTCCAAAGAAGTCTTCGTGAAATCAGAAATTCCGAATTTTCCAAAGATTTCTATAGACAATCTCCTTTCCAAAATTGCACCCTGAGTTCCACTAGAGATTCTTCAAAAAAAAAAAAAAAAAAACTGCAGATATGTATTAGTCAGACATTTCCTCAAAAATTTCTTCAACGATTCCTTTAGAGAGTCTCCACGATTCCCCTCAAAAACTTCTACAGGAAATGCTTTGAAAATTCCTCCAACGATTCTCTTATAAATTCTGATGATTCTTCACACACTGACTGCTACAGAAGTTCCTTCAGGACTTCCTACAGACATTCCCTCACAAAGTACCATAGGAATTCCTTTAGAAATTTCTACAAATTGGAAATTTCCGCAGCAATTCTTTAGGAGTTTTTTGGGGATTCCTTCAAATATTCCTACAAGGATTCCTCCAGAGATTATTGCATGACTTTTTTCAGTAATACCAGAAGAAAATTTCTTAGAGATTCATTCAGAAATCAATGCAATGCTTTCTTGAGTTATTGCTCCAGGATTTCCCCAGAGATTCGTTAGGAACTTCTTTAAGGATTCTCTCAGGAATTGAGGTTTGACAGTTTGTATAAACTTGAACAACTCGAAAGTGACTCATAGTTCCTGTTTTAAGAAGCATTAATATAGAAATATATTAAAAATACTTTCCAAAGCGATTGAGAGAAAAATAAGAAATGAAATCCTTTTCGTACTACCAGTTATCATATCTCCGTGAACACCATAACCTCCTTGCACTCTTTTAATAGCGAGAAAACTCAGTCGGGTTGTAGGATGATCCGGTTCATTTGTCATAGGATGAGGGCTGCATCATCAACGCAGAGAGCCACGTTTTGTGTGTACATATTTCGGAAAATGGCCATTCATTATCCTTTTCTGCTCGTTACTTTTCGGGCGATTTTTTTTTAGTTTTGGTTCAAATACTGACTCCCACCATTACGGACGCCGGACCACGGTTCATGCCGTTTGCTGGAAAGGGTTTTCCGAAAGATGCCACTGGCGATCTGTGCTCGGTTGGTTGGTTGGTTGGCTTCGTCGTTCGTTGGAGTAGGACCTGTGCCCACAAACGGATCCCACACATACAGACACACACAAACCCACATACAGACGGACAGATTCACACAATTGTTCGGACAGTTAATGATTTATGGGTTGGCGAGAAGCGTGAACCGGACAGTTTCGAAGTTTTGGTTGGGCCGGAGCAAAACGGATGCGGAGAAATGGGCGAAAATCGTGGGATGAGGGTTGAAAAACGGACGCTTTCAACTGGCATTTAAGAAGATAGTAAAGAGTCGAAAATAACAAGCAATTAATGTGCTGGGGGTTGGCAATATTTGCGGCGAGAAGCTTTAAACGGTGCAGTTTGGTTTCGTGTGAAAGCGGAAAGAGCTCGTTAAGCCGAGTAATTATTGACAATTTATTCATTTTATCGAAGGAAATATAACGGACCGAAACGTCGGACAAAATAACATAAATAGTGTTTTATTTTTGTCAAGACTGACATGTAACTATTGAGACCCTGAAGAAGGTCCCAAACGGACCGAAACGTCGGACAAAATAACATAAATAGTGTTTTATTTTTGTCAAGACTGACAAGCCACCACGAAACAGAAGGAAAGAACTGCATCAATTGAAAATAATATATGAAGTTTGTTGAGTATGGAAACGCTACTAGAAACGCTACTCTGAATGCGCTTCCCAGAGGAGGCCACAGACGCTTCCCAAAGGTGCTTCTTAGAGGAAGCTGCAGGCATTCCCAGAAGAAGCATCAGGCGCTTCCAAGAAGAAGAGGCCGCAGAGAAGCATTAGGCGCTTCCCAGAAGAGGCCGCAGGCGCTTCCCAGAAGAAGCCGCAGGCGCTTCCCAGAGGAAGCTGCAGGCGGTTCCCAGAGAAAGCTGCAGGCTCTTCCCAGAAGAAGCCACAGGCGTTTTCCAGAGGAAGCCGCATGCGCTTCTCAGAGGAAGCCGGAGACGCTTCCCAGAGGAAGGCGCAGACGCTTCCCAGAGGAAGCTGTAGGTGCTTCCCAGTGGAAGCCACAGGCGCTTCCTAGCAGAAGCCGCAGGCGCTTCCCAGCGGAAGCCGCAGGCGCTTCCCAGAGGAAGCCGCAGGCGCTTCTCAGCGGAAGCCGCAGGCGCTTCTCAGCGGAAGCCGCAGGCGCTTCTCAGCGGAAGCCGCAGGCGCATCCCAGCGGAAGCCGCTGGCGCTTCCCAGTGGAAGCCGCAGGCGCTTCTCAGAGGAAGCCGCAGACGCTTCTCAGAGGAAGTCGCAGACGCCTCCCAGAGGAAGCAGCAGGCGCTTCCAAAAGGAAGCCGTAGGCGCTTCCAAAAAGAAGCCGCAGACGCTTCCCAGAGGAAGTCGCAGACGCTTCCCAGAGGAAGCCGCAGATGCTTCCCAGAGGAAGCCGCAGACGCTTCCCAAAGAAAGCCGCATACGCTTCCCAGAGGAAGCCGTAGGCGCTTCCAAAAGGAAGCCGCAGACGCTTCTCAGAGGAAGGCGTAGACGCCTCCCAGAGGAACCCGCAGGCGCTTCCCAGAGGAAGTTGCAGACGCTTCCCAGAGGAAGTCGCAGACGCTTCCCAAAGAAAGCCGCATACGCTTCCCAGAGGAAGCCGTAGGCGCTTCCAAAAGGAAGCCGCAGACGCTTCTCAGAGGAAGGCGTAGACGCTTCTCAGAGGAAGTTGCAGACGCTTCCCAGAGGAAGCCGCAGACGCTTCCCAGAGGAAGCCGCAGACGCTTCCCAAAGAAAGCCGCATACGCTTCCCAGAGGAAGCCGTAGGCGCTTCCAAAAGGAAGCCGCTGACGCTTCTCAGAGGAAGGCGTAGACGCCTCCCAGAGGAACCCGCAGGCGCTTCCCAGAGGAAGTTGCAGACGCTTCCCAGAGGAAGTCGCAGACGCTTCCCAGAGAAAGCCGCATACGCTTCCCAGAGAAAGCCGTAGACGCTTCCAAAAGGGAGCCGCAGACGCTTCCCAGAGGAAGTCGCAGACGCTTCCAAGAGGAAGCCGCAGATGCTTCCCAGAGGAAGCCGCAGACGCTTCCCAAAGGAAGCCGCAGACGCTTCTCAGAGGAATGCGTAGACGCTTCTCAGAGGAAGTTGCAGACGCTTCCCAGAGGAAGTCGCAGACGCTTCCCAGAGGAAGCCGTAGGAGCTTCCAAAAGGGAGCCGCAGACGCTTCCCAGAGGAAGTCGCAGACGCTTCTCAGAGGAAGGCGTAGACGCTTCTCAGAGGAAGGCGTAGACGCCTCCCAGAGGAAGCCGCAGACGCTTCCCAAAGGAAGCCGCAGACGCTTCTCAGAGGAAGGCGTAGACGCTTCTCAGAGGAAGTTGCAGACGCTTCCCAGAGGAAGTCGCAGACGCTTCCCAGAGGAAGCCGTAGGCGCTTCCAAAAGGGAGCCGCAGACGCTTCCCAGAGGAAGTCGCAGACGCTTCTCAGAGGAAGGCGTAGACGCTTCTCAGAGGAAGGCGTAGACGCCTCCCAGAGGAAGCCGCAGGCGCTTCCCAGAGGAAGTTGCAGACACTTCCCAGAGGAAGTCGCAGACGCTTCCCATAGGAAGCCGCAGACGCTTCTCAGAGGAAGACGCAGACGCTTCCCAATGGAAGCCGCAGACGCTTCCCAGAGGAAGCCGTAGGCGCTTTCCAGAGAAAGCCGCCGGTGTTACGTTGAGGAAGCCACAGGCGCTTCCCAGAAGCGGCAAGCGTTGAGCCCCTTGAATTTCTGGTAAGAATCGGTGAAATCTGGTCAATGTAGTACCTAAAAGCAATCAAGAAACTACTCTGCTAAATCTTCTAAAATTAGAACCGAAACCCCTAGCTCACAACAAATCCAGCAACACATTTAGCAAAGCTTTCATCATTCTAAAACTAGATCCATTCCACCGACTCGTTTCTGGTCTACTCCAATCAAGCTAACGACCTCGAATCAACCAACCTTCAAATTATAACGATTTACTTCCCTTTTAAGGAAAAGCGACCGCACCCCGGCACTACTGATTGCTCGCTCACATGACTGATGTTACTTTTGACATGTCATTACGCATGCCGGAGCCTGATTGCGGTGGAGGCGAAGACGACGACGACGAGCCTCTGGCGATGACGATGGAGACGACTACGACGACGACGACCCGGACGGACTGCTGTGCGGAAACTTGCCAAGAAGGCTTCCTCGGTGGCAGCGCACCATCACGCCGAAGTAGATTTTCTTCCATCTCTCGAAACGTCATTACTTTTGATGCTGTGAGGACAGAAGGTGGAACGGTGAGTGAGGGGAAGCTGGGATGAAACCGCATAGGAATGATTTGGTTTCGAGTGAATTTATCAGAATTTGTAAGCTGTTCGTGAAATTGCGTGTATCACCTTTCAATTACTAAAAGTAACAGAAAATACTTGTCTTTAATCTTCTGGGATGGAAACGCAGAAGCTGCGAGGGACAGTGTGGTCATTTTGCTGATTTAAGACTCTTCCTTGTATTGGGTATTGCATACATTATAAAGCCTTAAAGTCGCCCTCACTAACTGACGCTCGAAGAAATGTTAAAGCATATGATCTGCTTACTCAGAAGTCAAGAAGGCGCATTCCATGCCAACCTCCCCTTACTGCTCTCGTTACTGCTTTGAGCTTCCAGTTCCCTTTGAAGGCCTTCATCCTTGTTGGGGTGCCATGTGTGAGCCAGTTCTCTAAGCTCAGTCTAGAGTTAGCAATGGAAGTGGAAGTAGTGCAGGAAGCCCCCGTTCGACGACTATCAAAATCCATCAGGAACAGTTTCAATTTCATCAGCTCGTTGAAGCTAAAGGTTGTGGCACACCGTGGGCAGTCGTTTGGGATTTTCTCCTCCGTTGGTCTTTCAATCGCATATGGAGCCATTTGCGATTGATTTCGGTGCTCGAGAAAATAGCTTTCCAATCAAAGGGTGGTTATTTTGCTCTTGCTCCATATGTTGACGAGTGGTTGCGACGATTGAGTAAATATGTGTGAAGGTTGTTTCAGTTTTATGGGATTGAGATTCATTCCATGAGTATTACGATGTTCGAATTCATTCGATTTCGATTCAATTACGATTCGATTTCGATTCGATTTCGATTCGATTTCGGTTCGATTTCGATTCGATTTCGATTCGATTTCGATTCGATTTCGATTCGATGTCGATTCGATTTCGATTCGATTTCGATTCGATTTCGATTTCGATTCGATTTCGATTCGATTTCGATTCGATTTCGATTCGATTTCGATTCGATTTCGATTCGATTTCGATTCGATTTCGATTCGATTTCGATTCGATTTCGATTCGATTTCGATTCGATTTCGATTCGATTTCGATTCGATTTCGATTCGATTTCGATTCGATTTCGATTCGATTTCGATTCGATTTCGATTCGATTTCGATTCGATTTCGATTCGATTTCGATTCGATTTCGATTCGATTTCGATTCGATTTCGATTCGATTTCGATTCGATTTCGATTCGATTTCGATTTCGATTCGATTTCGATTCGATTTTGATTCGATTTCGATTCGATTTCGATTCGATATCGATTCGATTTCGATTCGATTTCGATTCGATTCGATTTCGATTCGATTTCGATTCGATTTCGATTCGATTTCGATTCGATTTCGATTCGATTTCGATTCGATTTCGATTCGATTTCGATTCGATTTCGATTCGATTTCGATTCGATTTCGATTCGATTTCGATTCGATTTCGATTCGATTTCGATTCGATTTCGATTCGATTTCGATTCGATTTCGATTCGATTTCGATTCGATTTCGATTCGATTTCGATTCGATTTCGATTCGATTTCGATTCGATTTCGATTCGATTTCGATTCGATTTCGATTCGATTTCGATTCGATTTCGATTTGATTTCGATTCGATTTCGATTTGATTTCGATTCGATTTCGATTCGATTTCGATTCGATTTCGATTCGATTTCGATTCGATTTCGATTCGATTTCGATTCGATTTCGATTCGATTTCGATTCGATTTCGATTCGATTTCGATTCGATTTCGATTCGATTTCGATTCGATTTCGATTCGATTTCGATTCGATTTCGATTCGATTTCGATTCGATTTCGATTCGATTTCGATTCGATTTCGATTCGATTTCGATTCGATTTCGATTCGATTTCGATTCGATTTCGATTCGATTTCGATTCGATTTCGATTCGATTTCGATTCGATTTCGATTCGATTTCGATTCGATTTCGATTCGATTTCGATTCGATTTCGATTCGATTTCGATTCGATTTCGATTCGATTTCGATTCGATTTCGATTCGATTTCGATTCGATTTCGATTCGATTTCGATTCGATTTCGATTTGATTTCGATTCGATTTCGATTCGATTTCGATTCGATTTCGATTCGATTTCGATTCGATTTCGATTCGATTTCGATTCGATTTCGATTCGATTTCGATTCGATTTCGATTCGATTTCGATTCGATTTCGATTCGATTTCGATTCGATTTCGATTCGATTTCGATTCGATTTCGATTCGATTTCGATTCGATTTCGATTCGATTTCGATTCGATTTCGATTCGATTTCGATTCGATTTCGATTCGATTTCGATTCGATTTCGATTCGATTTCGATTTCGATTCAATTTAAGGTTTAATTCGAAGTCTTTGTTAATTTTTCGATTGCTGATTGTTCTATTCTCCAACAAACAGTCGATAGAAACGTTTTCCACGGTCGACATCTCCCTCCAACTCGCCATCATCGAAGCATTTAGCACCGACATCACGTATCGAGGAGAAAAACTTTTCCTCGAATTCACGACGTCACGTCGCGAAGCTCACCTTTCCTGGTCCCGGTCCCGGAAACAGAACGAAGGATAACTTGAACCGGAACCATTCCTGTAACATACTGCGAAAAGGTGGGGCAGCAGCACCGGATGGATGCAAGTTACAAGTTACCTTTTTCCTTGGCAGGTGAATGAATAGCTCGCACATGGTTACCCCACTCTTTTCGATTTATGTAACGAGAAGGTTCCAGTTGCCGCTGCTATAGTTGGTGTCCTTTGAGTTAGGGGAGTCCTAGATTGGAGTTTTTTCATTCTTCGGAACATTTGAAAATTGACGCCTTATGCCAAAAAAAGCTATTTAGGACTGTAGATCTCAATTTGTGAACTCCGGGATAGTTTGGTTGACCCAGAATGACTCAGATGATCCTATTATGTCTAGAAAAAACTTTCGAGCAGGCTTACTGGTCGTCTTTGAATTCATGTCTTTACTTGGAACAGTCGGAAAAGCTACAGTTAGGCCTGTAGATCAGGATTTATGAATTCCAGGAAAGTTTGGATGACCTAAAATGGTTTAGATCAACGCAGTACGTCTAGAAAATTGTCAAGGAGATTTTTTTTTGGCCTAGTTGAATGCAGGTCTAAACTTAGAACAAAAGGAAAACTATAGCCAGACCTGAAGATTTGAATATCCGAGATCTTGGACAGTTTAGATGCCCTAGAATGGTCCAGATGACCTAGTTACGTCTAGAAACCCTTCAAGCAGGTTTTCTGGTCATTATGAAATACATATCGCAATTTATAGCAGTTCGAAAAGCTCTAGCCAAGCCAGTAGATGTAAAATTTTGAACTTCCGAACAGTTTGGATTGCTTAGAATGGTCCTGATCATCCCATTACACCCAGAAATCCATCTAAATGGTTTGATGGCCATTGTTGAATGCATTTTTTAACTTGGAACAGTCAGAAAAGCTACTGTTTCACTTGTAGATCATGGGTTTTGAACTCCAGGATAGTTTGGATGACCTAGAATGGTCTAGAAGATCATTTTCTGTCTAAAAATGCTTCAAGCAGACTTGCTGCTTATCTTTGATTACATGTCATTACATGAAACAGTTGGAAAATCTATTGTCTGGACTGTAGATCTCATTTTTTGGATTCCCAGATAGTTTGGATGACCTAGAATGGTCCACAAAAGCTCATCACGTCCAGAAAATCTCCTTGAAAATTTGCTGGACATTTTTGAATGTAGGGTCTGGGACCATTTGGGCAGGAGCACCTATTTTGGGCACTTGCTGCTGTAACTCAATCAATTTCAAACCGATTGACTTGAATTTTTGTACACGGCAAGATACTATGCATATCTGATCGTGTCTCAAAAATCAAGAATATCGGTTAAAAATTGACTGAGTTACAGCAGCAAGTGCCCAAAATAGGTGCTCCTGCCCAAATGGTCCCAGACCCTATGTCTACCCAAGTAACACACATGTTATATAAAAGTTACGACAGCGCAAGTTTTGGTTGTATAGAAGTTTATTTTACGTTATTTCAACACAACGTTAGAATTACGTAAAATAAACTTCTATACAACCAAAACTTGCGCTGTCGTAACTCTATTATAACATGTGTGTTGCTTGGGTAAGCTTAGACCAGTCGTAAAAACTATATCCAGGTCTGTAGATTTCAAGTTCGAATTTCCAGGATAGTTTGGATGACGTAGAATGGCCCAGATGATCACGTTACGTCTAGAAACCTTTCAGCAAGTTTACTTGTCATTATCAAATGCATGTCTCAACTTAGAACAATCTGAAAAGCTATAGTCATGCATGTAGATGTCAAATCATGAATTCCGGGACAGTTTGGATTGCCTAGAATGGTCCAGATCTTCCCATTACGTGTTGAAAACCCTCTGGAAGGTTTGGTGGTCATTGTTGAATGTATGTCTTAACTTGGAACAGTTAGAAAAGCTACTGTTTGACTTGTAGATCTTGGGTACTGAACTCCAGGACAGTTTGGATGATCTGGGATATCTCACAATTTCTGATGAATACTGACGATATTTCAAGTCTACTACTCAAATGCCTAGATATTTGTAGGAATTTTTACTCTAAAAGACTTATGTTTTGCCCGTACATCTAGAGTTCTAAACTCCAGGACAATTTGGATAACTCAAAGCTTAGCATTTGAAGACACTCTGAATAGTTAAGAAAATATTAATCTTGGAAACCCCGTTGAAGACCTCTGCCTCCATACCAAGTCCACCCTAACGAACAGTTTACTAAGACAACTTCCATCCCATCTAGCTGTCACGTCACTGACTAGGATGTTGTTGGTCACGTTCCAGTTTACATCCCAAGTTCCGTCCAGCTGTTCCCCGCCCTGCTCCTTACCTTGTGACACTAATCGCCTTCGGTGTGCCCAAGCGATGGTTAGCGGTTCGATTGCTGCAAAGAGGAAAGTTCAACAACGAAGATGTCGTCGTCGTCGTCGTCACCATCGTCACCCATAGTTGTCCAGCAAGCCAGTCGGGACCGGGGCTTCTCCAGGACCGGAACTTTTCATCGAACACTGACTGTAAGAAGTTTAGCATTTGGCGTCTTCCATCGCCGTCGTTGTTTCTGCTGCGAGAGGACCAAACAGGAAACAAACAAAGTTTGTTGTTCGTGGCAGGGGCGATTGGGGTGGAATGGGCAATACGCACGCAGGCTTCCGAGGTTCAAAACTTCAGGTTGGATGGAGGAAAGTTTTGCAAAGATGGAAAACTCCAATGCGGCGAGGGTCATGAGGTCGGTGTCCCATCGTGCTCGGAATTGGAAGATGGGTTCCTAATCGTTCGGGATTATAATTTTGCGGAAGCGATGTCAAAGTTGGCGGAATGGGTGTGTCATTCAGCTGACAACCCTGTCTGCAACTCGATAAGGGTTTCTAAGCGCGAAATGCAATTTGCTCAAATGATGAGCTTCATGCACATATGTTTCTCTTACCGGAGATATGAAAAAAATCTGTTGTAAGCAGAGATACCAGAAACGTAGAATTTATTTTTTCAGAGATCTGGATCGCTGTATAGAAAATCAGTAAATGAATAAGAAAAATTTTTCGATCTGGGAAAGCTTTTTGAAGAATGCCAGGATGGCTTCCAAGAGGAAAGCGGGAACGCTTTCCAGAGGATGCCGGGAACTCTTCCTAGAGGAAGCCGGAAACGCTTCCTATAGAAAGCCGGGAACGCTTCCCAGAAGAAGCCGGGAACGCTTCCTAGAGGAAGCCGGGAGCCCTTCCTAGAGGAAACCGGGAATTCTTCCTAGAGAAAGCCGGGAACACTTCCTAGAGGAAGCCGGAAACGCTTACTAAAGGAAGTCGGGAACGCTTCCTATAGAAAGCCGGGAACACTTACTAGAGGAAGCCGGGAACACTTCCTAGAGGAAGCCGGGAACGCTTCCTAGAGAAAGCAGGGAACTTTTCCTAGAGGAAGTCGGGTACGCTTCCTATAGAAAGCCGGGAACTCTTCCTAGAGAAAGCCGGAAACGCTTACTAGAGGAAGTCGGCAACGCTTCCTATAGAAAGCCGGGAACGCTTCCCAGAAGAAGCCGGGAATGCTTCCTAAAGGAAGTCGGGAACGCTTCCTAGAGGAAGCCGAAAACTCTTCCTAGAGGAAGCCGGGAACACTTCCTAGAGGA
Source organism: Aedes albopictus (assembly GCF_035046485.1). NCBI lineage: Eukaryota > Metazoa > Arthropoda > Insecta > Diptera > Culicidae > Aedes > Aedes albopictus. The sequence goes on along the minus strand of NC_085136.1, from coordinate 312,635,589 downwards.
AGCCGGTAACGCTTCCTAGAGAAAGCAGGGAACGCTTCCTAGAGGAAGTCGGGTACGCTTCCTATAGAAAGCCGGGAACACTTACTAGAGGATGCCGGGAACGCTTCTTAGAGGAAGCTTGGAACGCTCCCTAGAGAAAGCAGGGAACGCTGTTTAGAGGAAGCCGGGAACACTTCCTAGAGGAAGCCGTGAATGCTTCCTAGAGGCAGCCAGGGAACGCTTCCTGGAGGAAGCCGGGAACACTTCCTAGAGGAAGCCAGGAACGCTTCCTAGAGAAAGCCGGAAACATTTCCTAGAGGAAGCCAGGAACGCTTCCTAGAGGAAGCCGGGAACATTTCCTAAGGAATGCCGAGAACGCTTCCTAGAGAAAGCCGGGAATGCTTCCTACAGGAAGCCGGGAACGCTTCCTCTTGGAAGCCGGGAACGCTTCCTAGAGCAAGCCGGGAACTCTTCCTAGAGGAAGTCGGGAACGCTTCTTAGAGGAAGCCGGAACATTTCCTAGAGGATGCCGGGCAATGCTTCCCAGAGAAAGCCGGGAAAGCTTCCTAGAAGAGCCTGGGAACGCTTCATGGAGGAAGCTGGGAACACTTCCTAGAGGAAGCCGGGAACGCTTCCTACAGGAAGCCGGGAACGCTTCTTAGAGCAAGCCGGGAACTCTTCCTAGAGGAAGTCGGGAATGCTTCCTAGAGGCAGCCAGGGAATGCATCCTAAAGGAGCCTGGGAGCACTTCCTAGAGGAAGCCAGGAACGCTTCCTAGAGGAAGCCGGGAACGCTTCCTACAGGAAGCCAGGAACGCTTCCTACAGGAAGCCGGGAACGCTTCCTCTTGGAAGCCGGGAACGCTTCCTAGAGCAAGCCGGGAACTCTTTCTAGAGGAAGTCGGGAACGCTTCTTAGAGGAAGCCGGGAAAATTTCCTAGAGGATGCCGGGAGTGCTTCCTAGAGGAAGCCGGGAATGCTTTCCAGAGGAAGCCGAGAAAGCTTCCTAGAAGAGCCTGGGAACGCTTCATGAAGGAAGCTGGGAACACTTCCTAGAGGAAGCCGGGAACGGTTCCTACAGGAAGCCGGAAACGCTTCCTCTTGGAAGCCGGGAACTCTTCCTAGAGGAAGCCGGGAATGCTTCCTAGAGGCAGCCAGGGAACGCTTCCTAGAGCAAGCCGGGAACGCTTCCTAGAGGAAGTCGGGAACGCTCCTTAGAGGAAGTCGGGAACATTTCCTAGAGGATGCCGAGAGCGCTTCCTAGAGGAAGCCGGGAATGCTTCCCAGAGGAAGCCGGGAAAGCTTCCTAGAAGAGCCTGGGAACGCTTCATGGAGGAAGCCGGGAACGCTTCCTACAGGAAGCCGGGAACGCTTCCTAGAGTAAGCCGGGAACTCTTTCTAGAGGGAGCCGGGAATGCTTCCTAGAGGCAGCCAGGGAATGCTTCCTAGAGGAGCCTGGGAACACTTCCTAGAGGAAGCCAGGAACGCTTCCTAGAGGAAGCCGGGAACACTTCCTAGAGGAAGCCAGGAACATTTCCTGGAGGAAGCCAGGAATGCTTCCTAGAGGAAGCCGGGAATGCTTCCTAGAGGAGCCTGGGAACACTTCCTAGAGGAAGCCGGAAACGCTTTCTATAGGAAACCGGGAACGCTTCCTAGAGGAAGCCGGAAACGCCTCGTAGAGGAACCAGGAACGCTTCCTAGAGGAAGCCGGCAACGCTTCCTAGAGGAAGACAAGATTGCTTCCTAGAAGAAGCCTGCAATTCTTCAAAGAGGAATCCAGGAGTGCTTCCTAGACAGGAACGCAACCTGGGAAGGTTTTTCCAGAGATAAAAATGTTTTCTGTAATTCTTTTGATTCACTACCATTTAGGAACATACGTTTCCTAATGTGAGTTTTTCGCGTGATTCTTTTCTGTGGAAACTAAATCAATCGGAGAAGGAAACGCTCCACAAATTTGTGCAAATCATCTCGCATTCAAACAGATCTCATTCACTGCGCTCTCCTACTTCTTCCTCTTATCTCCCCGTCCGGATCATTCAGACGACTGCACACACTGCAGCTCCACATCCGACCGGACGCTTCCAGCTGCATCATCTCTCTCGGGTGCCAATGCCTTCTGGCGCACGAGAATTTCCTACTTTTGATGTCGAACGTAACACGCGAAGCTGTGGATTTCTTCGACCAAAATTGCATTTCCCATCTCCCCATCCGGCCCTCCCCTGCTTCTTGGACCACCGTTTCTCCCTTTCGCACCACGATTCATTCATCGCCGCCGCCGTTCGGAAAATTGCATTGCATTCATTGAGAATTTTAGCGCATTCATCGTTGTCGTCACAAGAGGTACCTATAACTCGAGTTGTACTACGTCTAACAAATTTAAACAGCTTCCGAGTCTGCTGCCGCCCGCCACGTCAACAGTTGAGTTGAGGTGGATTCATCATTCTCGAACCGCCACCGTCCGTCCGCGCAGTCCTTTGTGTGCCGTTGCGTGGCGCTGACTTTTCCGCGTTCCCCGTCGCTGGCATCCGACCAGCGCCAGCGCAGGCAGGGACAGGGAACGCGGAAGAAGCGGAAAACGATCGTGTGTGCGAGGAAAACACTTGTAATCACATTTGGGCCGTAAAAGCAGCGTGTGCTGAAGTTGGACTATAGCTAGCTATGGGATGGAATGTTGGGATGGATGGAGAAAAAATGGAATATTTTGCACACCATGATGGGGAAGATGACGGCGGCAAAATTTGCTCTCGCCATCGTCGTTTTACGGAAGATACAAAGCGGAGCACGATGCGTAGAGAAAGCCTTACCTCATCGTGTTTTTTATTTCCTCTGTGTTACGAAATATGCGGGGTAGGGTAGTGGTCGGAAAGATCATCTTGAAGTGGTTTTTTTTATTTTTTTGTAATGAAAAGAGTCCAGAGCTTTACATTTATAACAACTTTTAGAAATCCAACAAATTGACTAGGAAGTCCTCTGAATGTTACTCTAAAGGATTTCTCCATAAGGGGTTCTCACAGCAGTTTTGTGAATTTTAACAATAACTAGTTCTTCACATCTTCCAGTTGTTTCTTGAAAAATTACTTTAAAAATTCATCAGAGATTTCTTCGGCAATTTCGTTAAGAATTTATCCCTCATATTATTTGAAATTTCATTCGTCAATTCTAAAGGAATTATTACCGCAATTTTTTTTTTTGTAATTTTTATTTTCGTGTATTTTAACGTTTGCTAATTCTACACTTGTTGACAAATTCTTTAGAGGATCTTTCAGCAAGTTCAGGTATTTCTAGAAAAAATTCTTTAGAAACTTCTTCAACTGTTTCTCTTAAAGTTCCTTTTAAAAGGATTTCTCTGAAAATTATTAAAGATAACCTCGGGAAGTTTATTGAGGATTTTTTTCGATTTTTTTGTGCGGTTTTCTTTAGATAATTACTTAAGCATTCCTCTGACTGTTTCTTTATTAATTGGTTTTTATTTCGGACATTCATCCGCAATTGCTCTTAGGTTGCCTCCGGCATTTTTCGTCCTTTCCTCCGACAAATTCTTTATAGAATTTCCTGTGAAAATTCTTCTAAGTGCATTTTTTGTTATCAATTGTGCAACAATTGTTGAAAAAATTGTACAATAGTTCTTCCGGAACTCTTTCTACAGTTTCTCTTGAAATTCCTCCTGAAACATCAGTATATATTCTTCCCACTAATTCTCCAGGAACTGATCTGGGAATTCCTGCAAGAATTTCTCTGATAAGATTTCTAAAAGCTCCAGAAATTTTAAGAAGTTTTAAGAAAACTGTTTCGAAACTTATGTTATATTATTCAGTAAATGTCCTTGAGTGGTTTACGGAACAATTCCTCCGATAATTTAGAAAATAATTTTCTGACCATTTCTTCAGGAATTCTTCATCCATTTTTCGTAGCTTCCTCAAAGAAGTTCTTGGAAAGTTTTCGGAAAAAATGTGTCCATGAATTCACCATCAATTTATTCATTTTTCAGAAAATTCCTTCAGAAAGTCCTACAGACATTTGCTCAATAATTTCTTCGGAACTATTTGATGGAATTTTTCAGGAAATTTGTTCGGGTATTCAAGCATTTTTCAGAAACTTCCTTTGCAATATTTTTTTGGAGATCCTCTTATAAATCAGAAAACCTTAAAAAAAACTCATACGACAATTCCTTGTAACGTTTTTTTTTTTTTAAGAATTTCACCTGCACTTTCAAGGAATTCTTTCAGCAATTCTTTCGACATTTTTTAAAAGAATTTATCAGCAAATTTCTCTGGACATATCTTCCGCCAATGTATTAAGAAACTCCTACAGTTGATTCAAAGCAAACATTCCCAGCAATTCCTTTCCCAATACCTATGGGAATTGCTTCAGCAATTCCGGTAGTTCCTCTAGAAATTGATTCCAATTTTTTCATGGAAATTCACCCGAAAGTGTTCTCCCAGAACTCGTCAAGCAATCTACACAGGAGTTGCTCTGTGATTTTTTTTTTGAAATTGTTCGCTCCGTAAATGTCTTCGGCAGTAGGCTCAAGACTACTTCTTCTGAAATTATTTCAAGAACTCTTGCGGTAATAATTTCAGGGTTACTCTTAATTTTTTTTTTTTTCAAGGAATTCAACGGTATTTATTTTATCAAATTTCCCTCCAGCAAGTTATTTTGGAATAAGTATGACATTTTCTACGATTTTTTCAGGCAATTTTGTGATGAATTTCTCTTGGAAGTTGTTTAGAAACTTCGTTACATTTTTAAGGATTTGTCTGGTAATTTCTTTGGGAATTAACTCCATAAAAACTAATTCATTTCCCGGGAAACTTATTTGAAATTTTCTTTCCGTAGTTTTATATATTTTTATTTTGAGTCTTCAACAGTCATTGAAAATTGACAAGCGATGTATTGTTCAAAATTGAATTGTTTGCAGAGAATATGCATTAACTGGACGCAATATACAATTCATTAAATTTTCTTGGCTTGGCTGAATTTCTAAAAAGTTCTCAAAAAGTTGTGCAAGCAAGCTTCAAAAATAAGCAATTCCTTTAACAATCCTTTGGCATTGGGGTTATTTTTGACCCAAACCGTACACTACGCCAGCAAGCTGTTCCCGACGTGATGCAAAAGAAAGGTTAAAATGTTTCCAAAATTTGGTTTTATGATATTTTTTTGAACTTCTCCGGTAACATTTTTAAGGGTTTCCTGAGGATTTCCATTAGGATTTTTTTCGATGGATTTTTTCTTAAGGAATTTCTTAACATTATTACCAAGCACTTCTTCTGAAACTTCTCCAGTAATTCTTTCTGTAATTTCTTGGGAAACTCCTTTTTCTAAAGAATTGCTACAATGATTTCATCAACAGTTCTTCCGTTAATTTGTTGAAGAAATGAGGAATTTGGAGGAATCCTCAAACAATTTGCTGGACACATTTTTGAACAAAAAAATTCTAAAGGAGTTTCTACTGAAATTTCGAAGAAATGCCGGTGAAATTTTTAAGGAAATCCTTACAAGCTTTCCAAAGAAACTAGCGGAGGAATTTCCAATGAAGACGTTAGACGAAACACTGAAAAACATATCAGTATTTTCAAGAATTTCTCAGGCATTTTTTTTAAATTTCAGTAGAAACTCCTTTAGATTTTTTGTACAGAAATGTATCCAGAAATTTATTTAAGGATTCCTCCAAATTCCTCCTTTCTTCAACAAATCAGCGGAAGAACTATTGATGAAATCATTGGAGCAAATCTTTAGGAAAAGGAGTTACATAACATAACAATATTTTCAAGAATTTCTCAGGCAATTTCTTCAGAAATTATACCTGCAATTCTTTCAGAAGTTCTCCTGGTATTTTCTTCTTAAGTTTCGCTGGTTGTTGGTTCTGGCGTTCGCTCATGGAAATTCCTCACGTTTCATTATGAAGTCCTCCGACACTGTCACACTTTTCTAGAGCACTCCTCCCCTTTTCCCTTAATAATTATTATTATTTGTGAATGTTCCCTAAATAAATTTATTAAAAATGCCTTAAAGAAATGGCAGAGGAATTTCGAAGAAACTTGCTAGAATCTCTTAGGAAGTTTCCAGATGAAAACCTGAAGATTTTGAAAAATGAGTTCCAAAAGGAATTTCCAGAATAAGGACAATTGAGGACAATTCCAGAAGAATTCTTAGAAAAATTATCATACAATACTATCAAGAAATTTCTCTAGAAACATTTCCGGCCGGTCGCCGATTTATTCAGGAATTCCTTCAGTAAGTTCTGAACAAACATTCCCAGCAAAGCCCTTCCCGAATACCTCCGGGGATTTCTCTAGCAATTTCGGTAGTTCTTCTAGGATTTAATTACAATATTTTCTTACAAATTCATCCGGAGCTATTCTCCAAGAACTCGTTCAGCAATTTACATGGGAGTTCCACCGAGTTTTTTTTATGAAATTAATTCGAACATTACTTCGACAGTAACTTCAAGATTATTTCTTCTGAATTTCATTGCAGAATGCTTGCGGTAATATTGTAAGGATTTCTCCTTCAATTATTTAAAATTTGTCTCCAGCAAGTTATTTCCGAATTCGTTCGACAATTTCTTCGGATTTTCTGGCGATTTTCTTAGAAATTTCTCTTGTAAGCTGTCTAGGATTTTTTTTCGATAAATTTCCAGGATGTTTATCCTTGGAAATGAATGGCAACTGATTTGGAAACTCCTTCGACCTTTTCTTTTAGATTTTTGGAATTTTAAGAATTATGTCTACGATTCATCGTCATCATTGAAAGCGGTTTCTTGTTCAAAGCTAAGCTGTTTGCATAGGATAGGTATTGACTGGACGCAATATAAAATTCTTTAAAATTACCTGCCTTTGCTGTTTTTTATGGAATATTTTCAGGAAGTTCTTCAGGCAAGCTTCAAGAATAACCAATTCCTTTGAAATGTTTAAAAAATTTGATTTATGACTTTTTTTTAACCATAGTTTTTTAATTATTCTAGCAACTTTTTGGGGTTTCCTAAGGAATATCCTCTTGGAATTATTACAATGATTTAAACTTTAGAAATTTCTCTGGCGTTATGTCTGGGAAATCTAGTGCAACTTATGCAGAAATAGTTTCAGTATTTCTCTAAGAAACTTTTCCGTTTTCCGTCTGGAAGCGAATTGTTGAATCACCCCTTGTCGAATTTTGTACCGGGTGGAGCTGTCAAGCAGCTGCTCAGCTGTCAAAAGGTGAAATCAAAATAAAGTTTTAAAAATTCAAAAAAAAAATCATGCAAGCTCAGAAAAACGCGCTCTTTTTTGTAACATTACCAAACCAATGAATTTTCCAAAATTTTAAAACCCAATTCGGTAAAGAAATGAAGAAAAAAATTTTGAAGAAATGGCTGGAGACATCTCTCAAACGAGTTCTGAAGGAGTTTCCCAGTCAACACACGATCGCATATCATGTTCAATAGGATGCTAAATTGGAGGCAATATGCGTATATGGCCTATGGCGCATATGACCTCCACTTTAGCATCCTATTCCACATCATATAGGACTTCGTGTTAGCTGGGTTTTGATGTAAAAGAATATCTAAGTTATTGAAGAAATTACGAAGGGAATCCGTGCGGCTAGAGGCGTCAGTCATCTAGGCGTTTCGTAAGCCTCGGAGTATGGGTTCGATTCCCGCTTCTGTCGGGGAAAACTTTTCGTCAAACGGAAAATTCTCCACTGGGCCCCTGGGTGTTATGTGTGTTGTCCATTGTCATATGTTAGTGCTTGTTCAGTCTGTACAACCTCTGGTTGAAAACGGTGTTACAGTCCTTAAAAAAAAAAAAAGAAATTATCGTTTGACTTTTTACAAAAACTTCAATAGAAATTCTTAAAATTTTCCGGTAATTTTATCACAAATTCAACCTGAAAAATCTTGAAAACTTCTCCTGATATTTGCTTTAACAATACCTCTGGTAGGTGGTTCTAGCAATCTCTTAGGATTTTACAGGTTTAATAATGAAGTCGTCCGACAATCTCACACCCTTTCATTTTCTCTAAGTATTGAACACAATTTGTGAATCATCGCTAGGGAAACCATCTAAAAAAATGCCTTAAAGGAAAGCCGAGAAAATTTCAAAAGCTTAAAATCCCTAAATAAGTTTCCAGAAGAAATCCTGAAGAGATTTTAAAATGAGTTACAAGATAAATTTCCAGAATATTAGTAAAAGTAATACCAGAGAAATTCCCAGAAAAAAATCTTAAACATAAAATGCGATAGTTCATAAATGAATTGCAGTTATATGCTGGAGAAAATCCTAAATGAATTAGTAGGGGCTTCCTGCAGTAGTTGACGGAGTTTCCAGAAAGTAGTTGTACAGAAACTGTAGAAAAAATATTCCCTAAAGAATTACTCGAGGAAAACCAGAAAAAACTGGGGAGTTATTTATGAAACAAACAGGAAATTATTTGAAAATACTGCAAATAAATGGGTAAGTTATAACAGAAACACCCGGAGGAATTCCTTAATGAATTTAACCCTGAGGAAATTGTCAACGAGTTCCTTTAAAAGACTACCGGAGGAATTATCATATAGTTGACTGAATCATCTCTGAAAAAACTGTTACGGAAGTTTCTGAAAAATCTAACAAAGGAATATCTGGAAAAAGAACGATTCGAAGAAAATCTTTCCATGGTATTGTTGAAGAAATTCTAGAAAATAGAAATTGTAGATAAGTCCTTAGGAAGTTGAGCAAAAACTTGTGGAAGAATCACCATAGGAACCTCCAAACCAAGAATACCCGTTATACAGATTTGTTAGCTTCCATACAGTTTTATTTGAAATACAGGTTTTTCAGCTAGAGGGGCTATTTTATTTTTGTATGGGATACAGATTTCTTACCCAAATTTTGTAAGAGATACAGATTTTTGAAAAGAGTGATACAGATTTTTCAAAAAAATCATCTGCATCCCTGTTCCAAACGAACAGTAATCAGTAATAACTAAACAAAATGCCGAAGGTATTTCTGAACAAATTTCCTATAGATTTCCTGAAGAAGTGTCGGAGGAGTTTTAAAAAAAAAAATGCTTGAAGGATTGCGATCTTCAAGGGATTCCGGATAGTTGCGTAATCACAGTCTCCATCTGGAAGTAAATCAAATTTAATTTTAAACTGAGAACTCAACATGTTTTGGTAAACTGGTATTATTTTCAATTGCTGTCGAAGTTTGTTTTGGAAAGAAAACTTCTAGTTATCACGTCATTCCATACCCAAAAATCAAAACAGTTTGTTATTGAGGTAACACAATAAGATTGTACTATTCTTGAAAAAAAAAGCACTCTTTGAACTCTACAAAACTGCAATATGTTATTCGCTAAGCAACCCGCAAAATGCAGAGAAATTCTTTAGGACATTTTCCAAGGAATTTCCGAGAAACTGCCAAACAACTCCTAAAGGAATTCTTCAAGATTTTCCTAAAAGCCTGCTCTTGAAGGCATTTCCGGCTAAAAAAAAGTTTGCCGCACGGATTTTGATCTAAATATCTGTTTTCGTCATCTAAAATCGGTTTAAACATGTTTTGGAAGGTAATTCTTTGATTTCACGATTTTGTGAATTTTGATTTTTGAATGGTTTTTTGGGGCGTTCCAAGGGGTTTCAGGGGCATTCCAGGAAGTTTCGGTTTCGTTTGAGGGGATTTCAGGAGCGCACCAGGGTTTTCCAATGAGTTTCAGGCACGTTCCAGGGATTTGAAGAGGTTTCGAAGGTGTTTCAAGGAAGTTCATGGGCATTCCAGGGGTTTTTAAGTGGTTTAAGGGATGTTCCAGTGGGTTTCATGATCATTTCAGGGGGTTTAATGATCGTTTTGGAGTTTTCAAAAGGTTTCAGGGGTGTTCCAGCGGTGTCAGCGCTGCTCCAGGGGATTTAAAGAGCGTTCCAGGAAGTTTCAGAGGCGTTCCATGGGTTTTAATGGATTTCCTGAAGTGTTCTAGGGGGTTTCAAAGAGTTTATGAGCTTTCCAGAGGTGTTTCATGGGATTTCAGGAGCGTATCAAGGGTTTTTAAAATGTTTTAAGGGCGTTTCAAGGGGTTTCAAGAGCATTACAGAGGTGTTAAGGTTTTTTTCAAGAGATTTCAGAGGTTTTTCAAGGAGTTTCAGGAGCGCTCCAGGGTTTTCCAATGGGTTTTAGGAGCGTTCCAGGAGTTTCAATGGGTATTATGGTTCCAGGGCGTTTCAAGAATGTTCCAGGAGTTTTCAAGGGGTTTCAGGGATGTTCCAGAGCGTTTCATGGGCGTTCCTGACCCCTGAACATTCCAAGGAGTTTCTGAGGCGTTCCAAGGGGTTTCCAAAAACTTTCAGGGACGTTCCAGGTGTGTTCCAGGGGGTTCCAGGGAGTTTATAGGCCTTCCAGAGCCCCAAGTAACACATTTGTCACATAATATAGGCACGGCTGCGCAGACATTGGTTACGTAGAGGTCACAGTGACTTCTAGGCAACAAAGGAGTGTTCCAGAGAGTTTCTGAGGCGTTCCAGGGGGTTTCCAAGGGGATTCAGGGGCGTTCCAAGTGCATTCAAAGGGATTCCAGGGACTTTGTAGGCCTTCCAGGGGAGTTTCAAGGGGTTTCAATGGTGTCACAAGGTTTTTCCAAGGGACTTCTGAGGCGTTTCATCATCATCATCACCATCATCATCATCCACGAGGATTAAGGGGTGTTCCAGGGATTGTTATGGGGTTTCAGTGATGTTCCAGAGGGATTGATGGACGTCCCAGTGGGTTTCAGGGTCGTATCATGAGATTTCAAGGGGTTTCAGGAGTGTTCCAGAAGGTTTCATTGGCGTTCCAAGGGGTTTCAGGAGCGTTCCAGAGGTTTTAAGGGCCTTCCAGGCATTTTTACGGGGTTTCAGGGATGATCCAGAGGGTTTCAGGGTCGTTTCAGGGAATTTCGAGGGGTTCCAGGAGTGTTCCAGGAGGTTTCATTAGCGTTCCAGGGGGTGTCAGGGCTGTTCCAAGGGATTTCAGATGCGTTCCAGGGGTTTCCAATGAGCTTCAGAGGTGTTCCAGATAATTTCATGGGCATTCCTGGACGTTTCAATAGCGATTCATGGGATTTCAGCAGCGTTTCAGTGCTCTCAGGGACTTCCAGTTCATGATCGTTCGATGAGGTTCAGGGTCGCTCCAGAGGTTTTCAAGCGGCATTCGGGGTGATCCAGTGGGTTTTAGCAGTGCTAGAGAAGTTTTCAATGGGTGTCAGAGGTGTTCCAGGGCGTTTCAAGGGAGTTACGAGGGGTTTCAGGGGCGTTCCCAGACAGGTCTGGGAGATCTCAGAGAGTTTTTAGAGGGGTCACAGACATTATAAAGGGTTGAAAGGGTTATCAACGAATGCCATGGGCGATCCAGAGGTGCTCCCGTGGCTTTATGGGGATGCAGGGGCGTTCCAGGGTATTTCAGGATTTTTCAGAGGCGTTCCAGGGATGTTCTCAGGATCTCAGGGTGTTGCAGGAGGTTTTAGGGGCATTTCTGTGGGTTCCGAAGAGTTATAGTGAGCGTCAGTGACGATTCAGAGGGATTTAGACAAGTTCCAGAAGGTTTACGGGGTTTTCTGAGTCGGTTCAGGGCTATTGCAGAGAGCATCATGGGGTTTCAAGGGTTTCCAGAACGTTTCCGGTGTTCAGGCGGGTTCGAAAAACTTCTGAAACTACCTAAAACAGCTTGAACCCCTCTGGAACTCCCTCAAAAACTCCCTTGAGAGCCGCCTTAAACCCAATGAAATACCTTGGTACGCCTTGAAACCCTGCTGAAACATTCCTAAACCTCCTTAAAAGCTTTCTGAAACTTCCAGTTCGGATTTCTCCTAAAACACGGAATGCAAGGGAATTGAGGTTCAAAGGGAAGTGTAAGAAATTGCTGGATCTAGATGATCTATGGACAATTTTCTACTAGTTACCGTGGAACTATGCAGAGAAAAACAAATGAAAACGAAAATTCCAGTCAAACTGTTCCACAATTGGTGAATTACCCTAGTTTATAGATTCTTGATGCAGCTTTTGCAGTTTCAAAAAGAAGTGTTTGAGTGATTCTAGCAGAATTACTACGTAAAAGATCGAATTTGTTCAAGACTTGATAAATAGATGGGGTAGCGCATGTCATTAGTTTTGAATAATTCATGTCGGATCTATGTGAAATGCATTTTTTTACAGAATGGGTACCCAAAAGTTTTTTTTTTTACAATTTTTGACCACATCTAGCATGTTCCTCGACGTTCATATCTCCCAACAAAGCCAACCGTTACATCGCAAAAGCTCCCGGCACCGACCCAATCCGTCCACGTTTAGATCCCATCCATCCGCTTGCCTTCCCCGGGAGGCATCCGGAGAGGAATAAATTTACCTTTTTTCGACCACCATTCGGAAACATTCATCCTTTTCAATTAATCTCAAAAGTACGGGCTGATTTCCATTGGTGGGCTATCGCCTCCGGTCCGGACCTGAACGGATGGTTAGAAGAGTAACTCTTTCTCTATCTATGAATTTTCACTGGACTAAACAGATGGTGCGGTGAAATTTTTTTTTTGGATTAATTCACTTTGAAGAGAAAGTGTCGGGATTTATGAACCCCTCGTACAGACGAAGTTTTTATTATAATTAAGGTGAAAACCGTAGGTTCTCTAAAATTCCAGGATATTTGTTCATTTTTATAACTTGGAGTTTACTAAAATGGCAATTTTGCACATACGTACATACACACATACACACCCACATACTGACAGACAAATATTGAAAAAATCATACCTTCCAATACTTGTCTCAGTGAGTCAGTAGTTTCACGAACAACGGAGCACCATGTAATACAACCTTTTACCCATATTCTCCTCAGGGAGAGGAGAAACGATCAGAGCACACTGGCCCGAAAGGGTATCCAAACCAGCAGCTGTTGTAACTCCGAGTATGTGTTCCGTTTAAATTTTACCAGCTCGGAAAACTATTAGTGAACTGATCCGCGCCACTACTGACCATGTCTTTATCTTTCGTAGAGGAGGGGCGCGGGGCGGTCCGAGCGAGGTTATGTATGTGGGATATCGTGTTTTTTAAAGGGATCCCACTTTTCCGGAGGGACACTGCAGGCAGCAGAGGTGGGGATGATGTTTCCAGCCGGTGCTAATGGGATGGAAGGCCAAAAGTTTCTCTTTGCTCCATGGAGTCTGATTTCTGGGACCGCCTCCAGTGTTACATGAATTCGGTGTTCTTCTAGGATGTACAGCCGCCACCACCAACTTGGACGACCACCGCCCTCGTCTCCTCTCTCACTATGGAAACTGTGGAAACCAAAATGGATTTTCCATAAATTAAAGCGAAACTACTCTTGCCCATCGTCGATGGTACTGTAGAATTGGGCGATTCTGATTTTATAAGTAAAGATAACGTCGAAAGCTCTCCTTGTATAACGATGGTTGCAATGCTAGAAAAAATATCAGTTGAAGTTCTTTCCCTAACCTTTCTGAAGAATTAGCAATGAGTTAATATTTATGCAAAATAAAACAAATAAAATTTTTAATTTTTTCCATAATTTAAAATTGGGAACGCCAGATTTTGTCGATATCATTTAACTCCTGATTTAGGACCACTAACATTAAGTTGAATGAGTTGATTATTTTTCATCGATTCAATTATCTCTACGAATAATTTTAGGAACTGCTCAAATCAATAAATAAAAATTTAAAAAAATCTGATATATCCTATGCTTCAGTACTCTAGGCATACATTTTAATTCCTTTCAAACTTTGTTTTCAACTGTTGCTGTTGCTCCAAATAATAGTCGTTATTTTTTTTCATCAAACTACGCTACACAGTATTCTGAAATGTTTGTAGTTTTCTGAAAAAAATAAAATAAAAAAAACAAGCATAAAATGTTGTGTGTTCTCATCTCAGCAAACATTATAAAGCGATTTTTGTTCCGACTTTTTTCAAATTCACAAACTTGAAATCAAATATCTATTAAAACAATGAGAAGATTTGTAATGAGTCTTCAGAGAATTTCCATAATTAGTCAAACAAATGTTTATGGCAAAATAATAAAAAATAACAAATTCAGTCACATCGCCCAATTCTACCAACCAACGTTCCTCTCTGACTTTCCTACCAACGTTCCTGCATTTCCCAACCCGTGTAATTCCTCGTCCGTGGAATTTTCAATCAACAAAATTAGTTTTCCCGTTTCGGCTATTTACTCACGGGGAAAGCTCTCGGATTGCAACCACACCGCTCCGCCAGCGCAAATTGATTTAAGTTAATAAATCGAAACTTTAACCAGCCAGCCAGCCAGCCAGCAAGCGTCCGCAAAGTTTTCCTTTTCGACCGCGTGTAAATCTTACCTAGCTCAAGACCCAACTCCAAGCGCGGCATCCCACCGAAGAAGCATAGTTTGCCGCCGCCTGGCACCTTCCAAATGATAGAAGTTGCTTAAATTTTCAGCAATTTTAAAAATTCAAAACTCCAGCCAACTTTTGCACCTCGTCCAAAATGCGCCAGAAATACGAGAGGATGCATCATCCCCTTACAACACCGAGGAAAGAGGCTTTCTTGTTTCGGAGCGAAAGTTTACCTGCAGCTCAAGGAGCAGCAGCAAGGTGGGGCTCAGAGGGAGATGGTGCGCCAACAAGTAAACACCGGGAATTCTAGGCAAGTGCCATGCCACATGATAACGGCCACCATCTAGCGGGTTGCAACCCGCAGAACTTCGCGGTCCACCGACTGCCTCCTGCCACAGGTAACCAACGAGCCGTGGAGAAGATAGTGATGCTTGGTTTGTGGAATAGGACCTTAATTCTAGGAGTATGTAAATGCCACAAAAGTGACGCGGTGGCTCAAAAAAGGAGTAAATCCTAAAACATGGGCCAAGAGTGCACATTTTTAGATGTTGTTAAAAGTTTTCATTGATTTTTTTTTTCTCTTATATTCTGATCATGTGTGACGCCCCTTCCTTATAACTTAATTTTTCAGAGATTGTTTATCGTTTGTTTTTATGGCCAGTGGAACTTTTGACAAATTTTGCCAAGTCAAGGTCGACAAACTAGAACTGTTTATATAAAAAAAAGAAAAATTTACCAAAAAAAAACCCGGATTGATCCACCTAGTGGTGATAGTGCCTTTCTCGTCGAATATGTACTCATGACGTTTCCGTTGACGTGAACTGAAATGTTCCTGAATCATGAGAATACTTTACTTAGAATTTTATCAGAGCCATCATTGAATTGACTTTAAACTTATTGATGGCACATATTCCGACGTTATGTTCAACGTATTGGCAGAGCTGAAAAATATCAGACCCCTCAGTTGACAGCTTGACCTCCTTCACTATCACTGGAGGCCGATCAACACCAAGACGATACAACTTTTTCACAAACACAGATACCTTAACGATTTTCGACAAAGTATTTTCTACACACTTCTACACACGCTAAATTTTATTATCATTGGCTACAAGATGCATGTAAAATTTGACAAAAACATGCAAGTAACTGAAAATTTTCATACTGAATCCCATTCAACTTTCAACCACATTACAGTGCGTGAGGGAGCAACCAGTCGCACAAAAATTTTACGCTGTCATTTTAGACGCGAAAGAGAATTGAAAAAAGTTTGTTCGGAGTTATTACGATTAAATTTTAATTTTCCCATACAACGTTGACCCATCCTTCTGCATTATTACACCTCAGGAATCTGAAATGGTGTGATTGGATGAGATCGTCTTAGTTTTGTCAAGATATCTATCGTTTGTTTTAATTTTTCTCACTTTTGAATTCCGACGAAGCACCCAACGCTAGTTTTGGAATACTACCGGTAGTTTCTTATGTGGTCTGAGACTATTTTCTTGCTTACCGTTCATCAGGTTATCGGAAAATCCGTGATTTGACGTGTCGCATGCATGGGTTTGGTTCGCTTTTATATTTGGACACTTCCAGCGGAACACTCGGAACCGGTTTCGGAACACCATAGGTTGTCCCAAATATGGTCTGAAACTATTTTCTTGCTAACCGTTCATCAGGTTACCTAAGGAGCCGAGATTTGATGTGTCGCATGCATGTGTTTGGTTCACTTAAATATTTGGCGGTGGAGCGGGCCTGGTTTGATGGTTAGAACACAAGACTATCATGCCAAGGGCCTGGGATCGAATCCCACTCCCGACATATTCACAAAACGTAGGTTCTTCCTTCGGAAGGGAAGGGTCCCGAGATGAACAAGCTTCGAGTTAAGAATCTCGTTAATAAAGACAAAAAAAGTAATATTTGGCCACTTCCGGAGGAATCCCGGAACCGTTTCCGGAACACCACCGGTTGTCTCAAATATGGTCTAAAACTATTTTTTACTAACCATTCATCAGGTCACCTAAGGAGCCGCGATTTGAAGTGTCGCATGCATGGGTTCGGTTCACTTTTATATTTGGCCACATCTGGCGGGACATACGGAACCGGTTCCGGAACACTACCGGTTGAATCTTAGGTTGTCTGAGACTATTTTCTTGCTTATCATTCATCAAGTTATTGAAAAAGCCGCGACTTGATGTGTTGCATGCCTGAGTTTGCTTCAATGTTATATTTCGCCACTTCCGGCGGGACCTCCGGAACCGGTTTTGGAACACCGGTAGTTTCTTATGTGATCTGAGACCATTTTCTTGCTAACCGTTCATCAGGTTATCACAAAGGGCGCGATTTGACGTGTCGCTTGCATGGGTTTGTTTCTTTTTAATATTTGTCCACTTCCGGCGGGACGCCCGGAACCGGTTCAGGAACACTACCGGTTCAGATATGATCTGAGACTATTTTCCTGTTAACCGTTCATCAGGTTATTGAAAAAGCTGCGATTTGATGAGTCGCATGTATGGGTTTGTGTAGTAATCCAGTACTTAAATCATGGTAGGCTGTGAAACTGACTTATGACGTATGACTCTTGAAGACAGGACATTCGCTAATAAACCACTAAAGAATAAAGAAGTCCAAGTCTTTTACTTCAATTCAGAAGTGGGATAGAGTCCAAGCTGTTCAAGATGTTTTTACGGAGCCAGAAACCCTCGGAAATTCAAGATTTGGGAAATATCGGAAGCGGTCTTCCTTTCTCGGATCGTCAAAACTCAACCGATGGGAATTCAAGTTCTGGACAATCTGCAAACTTAGGAGAAGCTTCGGGCAGTGGAGATGGATCCAATGTAGCTGAAAACTTCACCAGAATCAACCATGAAGGAAAACGTGGCGATGAACGGCTTTTCAAAATGGAAGAAATTTCTGCGTTGCTGCCGGATTTTTCGGGCTCCACTCAAGAAAATGTGAATCATTTCATCAACATTGTACAACATACTAAACAAGTTTTCAAGATAAGTGAGGAAATTATGAAGCTGTTGGTTTTCAAATGCTTAAAAGGAAATGCTCAAGTTTGGTTTACTTCATCACCGGAATTGATGTCAATGGAATTTGAAGATTTTCTTGCTAGTTTGAAGATGACATTTGTGCTGCATGAGAGCTTGTTTCAAGTACGCAAACGTTTGGAATCAAGAAAATGGAGAGAAAATGAAACTTTTGGCCAATACTGCTGTGAAAAAAGAGTTTTGGCGGTACCATTACGACTTCGGGAGTCAGAGTTCGTGGAATATCTCGTCGAAGGAATTCCAGATCAACAATTGAAGAATCAAGCTAGGATGCAGAATTTTTCAACAGTTGCTGATGTTTCGAGAGCCTTTTCAATGATCAAACTTCGTGGACCATCGACTTCAACTTCGCTCGTGTGCTATAACTGTAAGTTACCAGGACATATTGCCGCAAGATGTCGGAAAATCCGCCAACCATTCGAACAAAAGGATCAATCAACCCGCCGAAATAATCCATGGATGAGAGAAACTAGGATTGGAGCCGTTGATGCTACATCAGAGAGTCAGGCTGAACAAGATTACAACGGACTGGTAGATATAAAATTGACAGACAATGACCAATGTTTCACAGCTCTATTTGATACAGGAAGTCCTGTTTCTCTGATATGCCTTAAATTAGTAAAAAATTCAAAAATTCTTGATTTTGATAACAAAAAAGTTTACAAGGGTATCGGAGGAACACGACTAACCATTTTAGGAACATTAATAACTAACATTTGCGTTCAAAATGTCCATTGCAGGATTAAATTTTTGGTCGTTCCTGATTTGACGATGTCATCGTATGACGCTATAATAGGAAGGGATTTTATAATGAAACCTAACATTCAAACCATCATCGAGAGAAGCCGTATTAAAATTTCGAGAACTCCGGTGATCCGAAAGGAGGTGCATGGAAATAAAAATGAAATAAAACAAATAAGTTCCCTTGAAGAATCTGAAATATTGAAAAGTGTTGGAAATGTAAGTAGCGATCATATTGCAAAGTTTATGGAAATTTTTAAAATGGATTACATTTGTTCCGATAAGCCTAGTCAGCCAAAAACAAAATATGAAATGAAAATCTCTCTTAAAACTGGTACTCAGTTTCACTTCAAACCTAGAAGACTAGCATATTCTGAAAAAAATAAAGTAGATGATAAAATTAAAGAGCTTTTACGTGACAAAATAATTAAAGAAAGTGATTCTCCTTATGCCAGTCCAATTGTATTGATTCCGAAGAAAGATGGCGATGTTAGGATGTGTGTTGATTATCGAAAACTCAACAAAGATACATATAGGGACAACTATCCGTTACCACTAATTGAAGAAATTTTAGATAAACTCAGGAATAAAAAGATTTTTTCAGTTTTAGATTTGAAAGCAGGGTTTCACCAAATTAGAATTGCTCCAGAATGCACCAAATACACTTCTTTTGTTACACCATCTGGGCAGTATGAATATTTACGTGTTCCTTTTGGACTCTGTAATGCTCCAGCAGTATTCCAAAGATTTATAAATACTATTTTTAAAGACTTGATTGCTAAAGGTAAAATATGTGTTTACATTGATGATATAATAATTTTCTCAGATACAATTGAAGAACATTTAGAAATAATGAAAATGGTTTTTAAAATTTTAAGCGATAATCTTTTGGAATTAAATTTGGAAAAATGCAAATTTTTGTTTACTGAAATTGATTATCTGGGATATACTATCAATCAGAATGGTAAACGTCCGAATCAATCGCATATTGAAGCTGTTTCTAAATTTCCAGTTCCTAAAAATGTTAAAGATGTGCAACGCTTTTTGGGATTGACAAGTTATTTTCGGAAGTTTATTAAAAATTTTGCTACTATTGCAAGACCATTGTATAACCTTTTGAAGAAAGATACAGCTTTTGATTTTGGAGAGGCACAAATTAGTGCATATGAAACACTTAAACAAAAATTAGTCACAGCACCAATATTAGCTATTTTTAACCCTAATGCTGAAACCCATTTACATTGTGATGCAAGTTCCCATGGGTTTGGAGCCATTTTATTACAGAAGCAAGATGACAATAACTTTCATCCAATTAGTTATTTTAGCAAAAATACTGACAATTTTGAATCTAAATTACATAGTTTTGAATTAGAAACCTTGGCAGTTGTTCATGCAATCAAGCGTTTTCATGTTTATCTATCCGGTATGAAATTCAAAATTTTTACGGATTGTAATGCTTTGGCACAAACTTTAATTAAAAAAGAAATAAATCCTAAAATCAGCAGATGGGCTTTGTTTTTGGAAAATTATGACTACAATCTTGAATATAGAGATGAAGCTAAAATGCGGCATGTAGATGCATTGAGTAGGCAAAATATGAGTAACGAAAAACAAATAACAAGAAAATCTCGAACTTATCAAATAAATGTATTAGAAACAGAAGATGTGGAAAGAAATGTGATACTCGCTCAAGAACAGGATGAGAAATTGAAAAACATTAAAACACACCTAGAAAACAGCAGTTTTCCAAACTTTGAGTTAAGTAATGGCATATTATTCAGAAAGAATGATGGTAAATTGTTGTTAGTAATCCCAAAACTAATGATTGACAATATCATTAGAATGTGCCATGATTTAAAAGGTCACATTGGTATTGAAAAGACGATGATTGAAATTAAAAAGCACTATTGGTTTTCGAACATGAGAAAAATAGTGAAAAAGTATATATCTAATTGTTTAAGTTGCATATTTTTTAGTCCCAAAGAAGGGAAAAAAGAAGGGTTTCTTAAATGTATTGAAAAAGGTAATCAACCTTTCAACACAATCCATTTGGATCATTATGGACCAATACAATTACCATCGAGTGGTGGATTCAAATATATTCTGGTAGTTGTAGACGCCTTTACAAAATTTGTTAAATTTTATTGTACCAAATCAACCAACACAGAAGAAGTAATAAAACATTTGTCTAATTATATGAACTATTACAGTAAACCAGGAAGAATAATAACTGATAGAGGATCTTGTTTTTCTTCGATGAAATTTGATAACTTTGTTAAGAATAATTATATACAACATATTAAAACTGCTGCTTATACTCCAGAAGCTAATGGCCAAGCGGAACGTGTAAATAGAACATTATCGCCAATGTTAGCTAAATTAGTTAGTGACACAGGCTTAAAATGGAATAATTTGTTGAGTAAAATAGAATATATACACAATAACACATACAATAGATCCATTAAAAATTATCCCAGTGTTTTGTTGTTTGGTTTTCATCAACAAAATTTGAATGTTACTGAGCACAATTTGCAAACATTTTTAGATACTTTTCAGAATAATAGCAATAACGATGATTTGAATACAGTAAGGAATAGAGCGAAAGAGGTAATAGAAAATAATCAAAATTATAACAAGCTAGTAACAGATAAAAAACGTAAAAAGGCTACTGAGTACAAAGTTGGAGATTTTGTAGTACTGAAGATAAATTCGGCTTCTAAATTATCGGAAAAATATAAAGGTCCATATGTTATTAAAAAAGCATTGCCAAATGATCGCTACGTAGTTTCTGATATTGAGGGTTTTCAAGTTTCCAGCCTTCCTTATCACTCAATTTGTTCACCAATAAATATGAAACTTTGGCTATCTCCTGATGATTTGTTGAATACAGATTATGGTTCTATTGATGAGGGCATCAACTAGTCAGGATGGCCGAAATGTAGTAATCCAGTACTTAAATCATGGTAGGCTGTGAAACTGACTTATGACGTATGACTCTTGAAGACAGGACATTCGCTAATAAACCACTAAAGAATAAAGAAGTCCAAGTCTTTTACTTCAGTTTGGTTCACTTTTATATTTGGCCACTTCTGGTGGGACCTTCGGAACCGGTTCCGGAACATTACCGGTTCAGATATGGTCTGAGACTATTTTATTGCTTACCGTTCATCATATTATCGAAAATGCCGTGGTTTGATGTGTCGCATGCGTGGGTTTGTTGCATTTTCATATCTAGCCCCTTCCTGGGGTACCGATCCGGAACGCCTAAATGGCCATAATTCCGGAACGGCTGGACCGATCCGAACCATTTTCAATAGCAAACAATGGGACCAGATTCCGCATCGAATGAACCGTCGGTCATTAAAATCGGTTGAGATTTACTGCCGAAAAGTGACGTGAGTTCGTTTGTACACATACACACACACATACATACACACATACACACACACAGACATCACCTCAATTCGTCGAGCTGAGTTGATTGGTATATGTGACTTGAATCTCCGGGCCTCCTATCAAAAAATCATTTTTGGAGTGAACATATAGCCTTTCCAGTACACTTAGTGAACGAGAAAGGCAAAAACTGTTTTTGGAGTTAATTTAACTTTTTGCCTTTCTCGTACACCAAGGTGTACCGAAAGGCTATATGTTCACTCCAAAAACGAAATGTTGGTAGAGTCCCCGGAGGGGC
The DNA here is from genome assembly GCF_035046485.1 of Aedes albopictus. Lineage (NCBI taxonomy): Eukaryota > Metazoa > Arthropoda > Insecta > Diptera > Culicidae > Aedes > Aedes albopictus. The sequence goes on along the minus strand of NC_085136.1, from coordinate 312,613,826 downwards.
AAGTTTCATATACCAATCGACTCAGCTCGACGAGTTGAGATGATGTCTGTGTGTGTGTATGTGTGTGTGTGTGTATGTATGTGTGTGTGTATGTGTACAAAAAAAGGTCACCTCACTTTTAGATAGTAAATATCAACCGATTTTAACGATCAATGGCTCATTCGACGCGGAATCTGGTCCCATTGTTTCCTATTGAAAATGGTTCGGATCGGTCCAGCCGTTCCGGAGTTATGGCCATATAGGTATTCCGGATAGGTACCCTGATAAAAAGTATCATAAAAATACGATAAATTTTATTGTTACAACACCATTTTTTCGAAAAATATTCACCATTAAACATATTGTAATTTACACAACACACTCACCATCACCCCTATTGTTCTATACCATTCGGCGAATGGTAAATGGCACTTTTACAATAAAAAATGGTGGTCGTTATGTATCTTAACCATAAAATTTTCAGAAAATTTTCATACACTTTTTCGCGAAAAACAATAGAATGTATTGTGTTTTTATGAGACATTTTTAGGGCAATTCTCAAAAGATAACAATATATCTTAATGTTTTTTCATTGTTCTTACAATACAAATACAATTGATTGAATGGCGTCAAATGAATCGTTGTTACAATAAAAATACAATAATATTTGTTGTTATTTGTAAGCAGTTTTCGCTTTTGAGAATCCATAGAATTTATATTTCCCGCTAACATTTATATCCAGCATTTACGAGCACTAACGTCCGCCAGAATGATATGCACATTTTATGATAAGAATCAAACACTCTGATGCCTGTCTGGTATGTATTGCTTGGCAGCTGTTGATAAGATCTATCTTCAATCTTTTCAAATAACTGCGAAATATCACAAGTCAGACCACAGGTCGTATGATCTATACCATAAATCGTTCACAATTCATGTGGCCATTAGTATCTGTAAATGCTGGAGAAAAATGTTACCGAGAAATATGAATTCTTTGGTTTTTCAAAGGCGAAATCTGTTTACATAACAACAAATATTATTGCATGTTTATTTTAACATCGGTTCAATTGACCCCATTAAACTAATTGTATTTGTATTGTTATCAATGGTAGTTTACTATTTACTAGATTCCTTTAATTTATTGGAAAACATTAGAAAAATCATTGTTCATCTTTTTCTTGTCTTAACATCCTCACTTGGCTAAACCTGCTTTTCAGCTTGTTTTCTATAAGTACTTCCTCAGTTATTCATTGAGAGCTTCCTCTGCCGACACGGCTTGACGTCTGTCAGTTTTAGCGAATAACATTCGATAACCGAAACATCTACTGTACTCAAATTTAAAACGAAAACTATAAAAAATATGTCAAGTGATTTTGTATTTGATTATACAAACATTATCCAAGCAACAATAATACTTATTGTTATTCATTTGTTACAAATTGTTTTTAAGTGTAATTGAGAAATAAACTCTTTTTTAATAAAAAAGTCCATGAGAACTTTGCAGGCACTTTTGCAACTATTTAAAAACAACTTAAATTAATTTTTACTGATAGTAACTTTAAATTATTATAGAACTATTGAAAAACAATCGAATCAATCAGTCACTAATAAAGCTAATGTTCACTTATTGTACGAACTATATGGGCTTGATTTCTATTGTAAAAAGTAACAATAAATCTACTATGTGTTTTATTGTGAACAATAAAACCAGTCATTTGTTAATAATATTTACCATGTAATGAATGGTAATTTTTTATCCGGGTACCCCTGGAAGGGGTCAGACATGAAAATGCAACAAACCTATACATGCGGCACATCATATTGTGGCATTTTCGATAACTTGATGAACGGTTATCATGACAATAGTCTCAAACCATATCTAAACCAGTAATGTTCCGGAACCGGTTCCGGGTGTCTCGCCGGAAGTGGCCAAATATAAAAGTGAACAAATACCATGCATGCGACACATCAAAGCGCGGCTTTTTCGATAACCTAATGAAAGGTTAGCAAGAAAATAATCTTAGACCATATCTGAACCGGTAGTGTTTCGGAACCGGTTCCGGGTGTTCCGCCGGAAGTGGCCAAATATAAAAGTTAACCAAACCCATGCATGCGACATATCAAAACGCGGCTTCTTTGATAACCTAATGAATGGTTATCAAGAAAATAGTCTGAAGCCATATCTGAACCAGAAGTGTTCTGGAACCGGTTCTGAGTGTCCCGCCGGAACTGGCCAAATATAAAAGTGAACCAAACCCATGCTTGCGACATATCAAACTGTGGCTTTTTTGATAACCTAATGAATGGTTAGCAAGAACATAATCTTAGACCATATCTGAACCAGTAGTGTTCCGGAACCGGTTCCGGATGTCCCGGCGGATGTAGCCAAATATAAAAGTGAACCAAACCCATGCGACATATCAAAGCGAGGCTTTTTTGATAACCTAATGAAAGGTTTGCAAGGAAATAGTCTCAGACCATATCTGAACCAGAAGTGTTCCGGAACCGGTTCCGGGTGTCCCACCGGAAGTGGCCAAATATAAAAGTGAACCAAAATCATGTATGCGACACCTCAAATCACGGCTTTTCAGGCAACATGATAAACAGTTTTCAAGAAAATAGTCTCAGACCATATCAGTGTGTTATGGAACCGATTCCGGGTATCCCGCCGGAAAGGTCAAATGTTAAAGACAACCAAATATGTAACATATCAAATGATTTATTTGGTAATCTGATGAACGGCTAGTAATAAAATAGCCTCAGACCATATTCGGGACAACAGGTATCCGGGAACCGTTTTTGAGTGTTCCGTCGTAAGTGGTCAAATATAAAAGTGAACCGAACCTATGCATGCGACACATCGACTTAACGATTTCCACAACCACACCCCCACAAATCCACCCGCCAGCCACCCATCACCATTTGTTAAAATTATTGCTTTTCTATTTAAAATGTTCCCAGGATTACGAATATTTCGGCTAACGTCGAAGGAAAGATCATCAGTACATATTCGATGAGAAAGGCACTATCACCACTAGGTGGATTAATCTGGTTTTTTTTTCTTAGATTAGCTGGTATACTTTGACTTCATGGATTAGCTGGTATATCTTGACGAAATTCCGATTTCAAGATAGTTTTAACTTGTTTTTCTTTCTGTATTAACGAGATGTGAAGCCCTAGGCTAGTTCATCTCGGGACCAACGCTTTACTTCCCTTTCGAAGGAAGAACTCACAAAACTGGGATTCGATCCCAGCCTGGGATTCCCAGGTCCTTGGAATGATGGTCGCGTGCCTTAACCATCGCTCGCACCACGTCCGCTCCCTTTCAACTTATTTTATTTGAAATATTGACCATGTTTTTATTTGTTTTCATGTTTTCTCCTTGGGCATCAGCGTCGCTTCCGTGCCAAACCGTGGTGTACGGTCAACTATTTCAAACATGATGTATTTTAAAGGTTAACTGTAGCAATAATCATGATTGATCACAGATATTGAAAACAAAAACGGGATTCTGTTGATAGTTTTTAAGCCGTATTACATTTTGGATTTTTTTGAAAAATGTCTCAGAACGGGATTACCCAGGAGCCATGATAGGGTTAATTAAAGTAACGAATTGTTTTATATTTTTATTGTGGGCTTCGTGGTCGAGCGGTTAGCGGCGTCAGTCGTTTAGGTATCTCGTAAGCCTCGGAGTGGGAATCAACACTCCAGTCGAGGAAAACTTTTCGTCGTCAAACGGAAAATTCTCCACTGGCCCACTGGGTGTTATACATATGTGTTGTCCGATGTCGAATGTTTGTACTGTTCAACTTGGAAGTGCAAAAATTGTAAACAGTTTTTCAATTGTACTAGTTGTGAAGATTAAGCATAAGATGAAAATTACGAATAAAAAGAAATATAAAAATGCGATAGTTTGAGTTAACCCGGCAGCGGTCTCGTCGTCTACTGAGTACACGCAGCATGGAAAAGCATGATGTCGCTGAGGGTGGTCAGTTACGCGACTACTCAAGGGATAAAAATAGCTAAAAAATAAAAATAAATATGATTTTTGCCTTTCTCGTACACTAAGTGTACTGGAAAGGCTATATGTTCACTCCAAAAACGACTTTTTGATAGAAGGCCCGGAGGGCCAAGTCACATATACCAATCAACTCAGCTCGACGAATTGAGGTGATGTCTGTGTGTGTATGTGTGTGTGTGTATGTGTGTATGTGTGTATGTGTACAAAAAAAAACTCACATCACTTTTTTGCAGTAAACCTCAACCGATTTTAATGACCGACGGTTTATTCGACGCGGAATCTGGTCCCATTGTTTCCTATTGAAAATGGTTCGGATCGGCCCAGCCGTTCCGGAGTTATGGCCATTTACGTGTTCCGGACCAGTACCCTTGGAAGGGGCCATACATAAAAATGTAACAAACACATACATGCGACACATCAAACTGCGGCATTTTGGATAACCTGATGAACAGTTAGCAAGGAAACAGTTTCAGACCATATCTAAGCCGGTAGTGTTCCGGAACCGGTTCCGGGTGTCCCTCCGGAAGTGGCCAAATATAAAAGTGAACCAAACTCATGCATGCGACACATCAAATTGTGGCAATTTCGATAACCTGATGGACAGTTAGCAAGAAAACAGTCTCAAACCATATGTGAACCGATAGTGTTCCGGAACCGATTCCAGATGTCCCGCCGGAAATGGCCAAATATAAAAGTGAACCAAATCCATGCATGCGACACATCAAACTGCGGCATTTTCGTTAACCTGATGAGCAGTTAGCAAGAAAACAGTCTCAGAACATATCTGAACCGGTAGTGTTCCGCAACCGGTTACGGGTGTTCCACCGGAAGTGGCTGTATATAAAAGTTGACAAAACTTTTGCATACGGCACATCAAATCACGGCTTTTTCGACAACTTGATGACCGGTTATTGAGGAAGTAGGCTAAGACCACATTATTGACTGTCAGTAGTGCCGAAACTAGTTTCGGGTTTCCCTCCGAAAGCGGCTAAATATAAAATTGAACCTAATAAACTTTAGCAAGCAAATAGGCTCAGACTATTTAGGAGACTATCAGTAGTGTTCCGCAATCGGTTCCGGGCCGGAAGTGACACCAAACCCATGCATGCGATAGCTCAAATCACGGCTTTTTAGGTAATATGGTGAACAGTTGCAAGAAAATAGACGCAAGCCATATCAGTGTGTTACGGAACCGATTACGGGTGTTTCACCAGAAATGTGTAAAAAAGAACCAATACATGCGATATATCAATGACTTATTCAGTAACAAGATAAATGGTTAATCATCAAATTATCTCAGACCATATTTGGGAGAACCGGTAGTGTTCCAGAACTGGTGACAAGACGAGTAACTCGTCGGAAGTGGTAAAATATAGAAGGGAACTAAACCATAGCGGCGTTTTTGATAATCTGATGAACGGTCAACAAGAAAATAGAGTCTAAAACATCTAGAACTTGTAATAATATTTCGGAATCGGTTGTGGGTGTTCCATCGGAAGTGATTTAATAGAAGTGAACTAAAATCACGCTTGCGGTACATAAAATCGCGGCTTTTTCAAAAAATTGCCGAACGGTTAGCAAGAAAATATGTAGCCTCAGATCACATTAAATTTTGGCTTTTCAGGTAACCCGATGAACAGTTGACAAAAACATAGTCTCAGACCATATTTGAGACGACCGGAATCGGTTGCAGGTGTCCCGCCGGAAGTGGTCAAACGCAAAATTTAACAAACCCCATGCAAGCTGCACATCAAATAGCGGAATTATAAAGGTGAACAAAATAAATGTCAAAGCGATAAATCAATCTGTGGCTTTTTTGATAGCATGTAAACGTTGGGTAAGATTATAAGATTATATATGCAAGAGAACAAAAACGTGACCAAAGCGATCTCTTCAAATCACACCATTTCAGATTCCTGCGGTGTAAATGTATAGTAGGATGAATCAACGTTTTATGGAAAAAATATAATTTAATCGCATCAACACCTTATAGAGTTTTTCAATCTTCAATCTCCTTATGCTTCTAATATTACTGCTCACAATTTGGGTGCGGCTGGTTGAAATTGAAATAAATAAATAAAAAAGTTAACCTTCTTCATGCATTAGCTGACACTCACCCCGCTGCCGTAGTGGATGGAATGGGGTCATAATGACCCCAATATACAACTTGGGTTAAGGTGGTCAAGCAGTCAACTGAGAGGTCTGATATTTTTCAGCTCTGTTTTGCTGTTGAACATAACATCGGAATATGTATCATCTATAAGCTTCGAAAATCGATGATGGCTTTGTTAAAATTGTTGCTTTTCTATATGAAGTGTTCCAGGATTCAGGAACATTTTGGCTAACGTCGACGAAAAGTTCATTAGTACATATTTGACGAGAAAGGCACTATCACCACTAGGTGGATTAATCTAGGTTTTTTTTTACAATTTCCTTAAATGTTCTTGTAGTCACGATCAAGCGATAGTCGCTACAGAAATATCACACCTCTATGCGATACCCTGATCTCAATTGCTTACTCTTAAAGTCTAAAACAAAAATCACTGAATCCTTGGATCAGCTTAGTGATGATAGCGAACTTCACAAAAACTATCTAAGTGTATGTTTACCATACCTGAAAAATTACATGAAAATCGGTGCACCACTTTCAGCTGGTTCAAGTACAAAGAGAAACTCACCTGTAAAGAGAACACAGAGAAAAGAAAAATCGGTTAGTGAATTCATAAACATGATCTGAATAAACAATATTTTTAAATTTTTGGGCCAGTTATATGATAAGTTTTGATTCGAATACACTGGATCCACCATTTAGATAATAAGTCGACACTACCTAAATAACATTTTTACCTAAATGAATTCGTTTCCATATTTGTTTTAGTTCATTACCTGAGTGGCGTTCATGATAGCAAAGAAGTTCAAGAGAGGCTAGGCGTTTTAAAGGGGTGGGGGAAGGGTTTGTAGCGGTCATGCTTGGCTTCAGAGGGCTTTCATGAGAGTTTCAGGAAGGAGGAGGGAGTTCAGAGGCGTTTTCGTTGCGTTACAGGCGATCCGAGGGGGTTTTTGGAGGCATTTCAAGAAGCTTCAGAGGATTTTCAACGGGTTTCGATGGCGTTACAGGACCGTTTCCGGAGGTTTCGAAAAGTTTGATGTGCGTTACATGGGGTCCGAGGCGGATTTCAGGTGTCGTTCGGAAGCATTTCAGGAAGTTTCAGAGGATTTTCAGGGGGTTCCGAAAGCATTACATTACATTACATTTATTTCAGAGCAGCTGAGGTGCGTCAAAGAGGGTTCGAAAGGGTTTCTAGAGGTTTCTGGTAGCATTTCAAGAAGGTTAAAGGATTTTCAGACGGATCTGGATGCGTTACAGCGGCGATTTTGGGGCTTTCGAGTCCCCAAGTGCACTACAGGGGGTCGGAGAGGGTTTCAGGAAGTTTCAAAAGATTTCCAGCGGTCTCAGATGCATTACAGGAGCGTTTTGGAAACATTGGAGGGTCTCATGTGCGTTACAGAGGGCCCGAGGGGGCATCCGTGGGTTTTTGGAGGCATTTCAAGGAATTTGGCATCATTTTCTGGAAAGCTTGGATGGGGTACAGGGAGTCTTCCTGAAGGGTTTCAGGGAGTTTTCAGAGGAAGTTTCATGGGATTATCAGCGGGACTCGACCCGTTACCGCAGCATTTCGAAGGGGGTTTCCAAGGGTCTCATGTGCGTTACATCGGGTCCGAGCGGGATTCAGGGATTTTTCAGTGGCATTTCTAGAAATTTCAAAGGATTTCTAGAAATGCCACTCTGAGACGTTGCAGATGATTTTTCGATGGTCTCATGTGCTTCCCAGGGGGTCCGAAGCGGTTGCAGGGGTTATCGGAGCAATTTCATTAAGTTCTAGCGGATTTTCAGCGAGTTGGCAGAGGTGCGTTGGGGGGATTCTTGAGGGTCTCATGATCATTACAGAAGGTATTGAAGAGGATTCAGGGGACCTACTGTTTTCGGATCACTGCTCTCACATCAGCTTCAGGAGGATTTGAGAGGCATTTTTAGGCGTTCCACAGATGTTTCAGGTTCAGAAGGGATTCAATATGTTCAAGAACTGATTATGCTTTTAGATCCGATGATCCATACTCAAAGGAGTTCTAGAGTATTCCCAAACAAACATTGAACTCACCTCTTGACAGCACAACGTTGCATGAGGCTGTGCAAGCATGAGTTCCAAACGCTCAAGTTATGTATCTAGATATGATGACTTATGCTCAAGAAAGTTTTTATAGTAAGGGCCTGTCCATAAACTACGTAGACGCTTAGGGAGGGACGAGGGGACTGGCCAGTCTACGCTCCATACAAATTTCGAAAATTTTGTACGAGGGGGAGGGGTGTCTGAGATGGCCGAAAAAAAGTCTACGTAGTTTATGGACAGCGCCTAATATGTTTTGATGAGAGAAAATCTGTACTTTCGGTGTTTGCAAAGTAGCCAGTGCAACGGCCATCTTTGAATTAACTCATATCCCTAATGGGGGAGAGCAAAAGCATCTTTCTTGAAAATCTAAAGGTCGGTAAGGTAAAAGGACTACACTAGGGGTCATAAGAAGTGCGGTTATGAGTGTTTCTGCGAGGAGTAAGGATGCGTAAAAACAGGTCCATAGATTTTTATATGTGCTCTGGAGGAATATTAACGGGATTCATAAAGATTTCTGAGGTGTTTCAATACATCGACATTCCAAACTAAAAATATAACAGATTGCATTTTTTTTGTGTGGTAGTAAAATCGAATTTTCTCGGTGAAGAAGTTGTTCCGGAACACGAGATAAACATAGAAAGTTGTCCTTTCAAACCATTCTTGATTTATATTCACTAATTTTTCACAAAACTATCCCGTTTTCTAACAATTAATGTTTTTCGCGATTTTTCCATACGATTTGACAGTTCTTGACTAAATACCATGCTTCCGTGAGCTTAAGGTGAGAATTTGAGAAAGTTGAAAACCGAGAGTAGCACAGACGATGCATTGAATACAAGCGATGGTGTCGCCGCCGGGCTGTCAGCGCTGGAAACTAGATGCTATAAAAGTTCTTGCATGCAATTTTTACTGCTGGTGCCAACTAAAAACAAACAGCAATCATCCCATTGGTATAATGAATGCTTCAGGGAATTTTGAAGGAATTTCAGGGGTCACATGTAGTGATTCAGGAGCCATTCAAGGAGCGTTACAGGGACGCGTCTGAGCCAGAGGGTTCTAGAAGAAGCTTTTCAGGAGAATTGAGTGGCTTTGGGGAAGCTTTAGGGAGCTTCTGAGAGGTTTAAATAGCTATCAGCACTGCGTCCGTGCCGAGACCGGAACTAGGACTCGACGGGACGTTTTTTTTCCTTCATACTCACTACACTTGATTCGTTTAATATGATTCATAAGTATTTCTACACACAGATCGAAAAAAGAATGTAAAATTGTGTGACATATGATGCACATGATTGGAGCGTGGGATATCACAGAAGTTTACATGACATATCATGCAAATGTCATAAAATATCATGTAAACTTACATTATATGTCATGTAATTTAGCATGACTCTGAGTGTTTACATGACATGTAACGCAAATTTACATGATATATCATGTAAATAATCATAACAGTAAGTTTACATGACTAAAATGAAGTTTACATGACGTGTAAACATGCGTGTAAATCTCATTATTTTTATCTGTGCAGGTATTATCTGGACGATTTGTGTAGCAGCAAATGTTGTATGGACAAAAGTCTACGAGAGGGGAGAGAGGGGATACTGAGATCAGGAAAAATGAGTCTATGTAGTTTATGGACAGGGCTCAATAGAATGATTGCTGTTTACATTTTTATTGCTCTCAGTTGGCGCCAGCAGTGAAAATTGCCTACAAGAACTTTTGTAGCATCTAGTTTTCAGCGCTGACAGCCCGGTGGCGACACCATCACTTGTATTCAATGCATCGTGTGTGCTACACTCGGTTGTCAACATTCTCAAATTCTCACCTCAAGCTCACGGAAGCATTTTAGTCAAGAACTGTCAAATCGTATGGAAAAATCGCGTAAAACGTTTATTGCTAGAAAACGGGATAGTTTTGTTAAAAGTCAGTAAATAGAAATTAAGAATGGTTTGAAAAGGCAACTTTTTGTGTTTACTTCATGTTCCGAAACAGTTTCTTCACCGAGAAAATTTTGATTTTACTACCACACAAAAAAGAGCCATCTGTTATATTTTTAGTATGGAATGTCGATCTATTACTCTTTGCTCAAGAAAGTCAAAGAAATTTTCATTGAAGAATTCCTCCAGTGATATTTTTTAGAAATTTCTCTGATAATTCTCATAGTTTTTTTTTTATTTCCCTTATTATTAACTCCTGTATGTTCTTCTGGAGTTTTTTTTTGAAACTCTTTCGGCGATTACTTTAGTTATTTCTTCGGTAAGTGCTTCAGCAATGTCTTCCACAATTTCTTCGGAAATTTTCCGAACATTTCTTCAAAAGTCCGCAATTTCTTTGTGATTTTTTTCAGCAATTAATAGTAGAACTTTTCAGGATCTCCTTTGATAATTCCTTAAGATTTGTTTTCGACAGCTTCTTCAAGAAATCACAGGAAATTATTTACTGCAATTTCTATAGATTTTTTTTTCTGCAAATCCTAGAGGAATACCCAATAAAATTTCTACAAGAGTTTGTTTATCATTTTTTTTCTGAAATTCTCACGGAATTCCTTCATGCAATTACTTTTTCAAATGCTCAAACATTATTTTAAATCCGGCAATATCTTAAAAATATATTAAAGAATTTCTACAACTATTTCTTTAACAATTTATTCGTGATGTTTAGTTATGACTTATGCATCACATTTCAACAATTCTTTTGAAAGTTCCACGGTATTCCCTTTCAATATTTTCCTCCACAGTTTCTTCAGAAATGCCTCTGACAATTTTCTTTGGAGCTTCTCCGACAGTTTTTTTAGAAATTCCTCCCAAAATTTCTTCAGGAAGTCATCCGAAAATCTCTTGGAATTCCTCCGGTAACGTTTAGACAATTTACAGCAGCAACTACCTGAGGGCTTCCTACTGCAAGCCTTTGAGGAATTTTTCAGATTTTTTTTTTCTTAATTCCGGTTTTTTTTTAAACTTTCCTACTGCAAGTTATGTAATAAAACCTCAAGCTATTTTCTTGGGATTTTTTCCGGAAGGTCATGAAAATCCCTTTGAATATTACTCACACAATTGGTTTAAAAAACCAAGAGACAAAGGTTTATTTGTGGAATTTCTCCAGAATTTTTTGTAGTAGCAACTCTGGAAATTCCTCAAGGAATTCCTCAAAAAAAAATCCGAAGAATTCCACCACAGTTTCCTTCAATAATTCTTCTGGAAACTCATTTTGTTACTCCTCAAGAATTGTTCATTTTTACCAATTAAAGATTATTGCCATTTTGAAGAATTAGTGAACATGAATGAAATATAATTATTTCATGATGATAATATTCACCGTTTTCGAGGCGCATTAATTTTGTTCTGGTACAGTCCCAATATTCACGGTAGAATTGAATGTGCATATTATTCTGAACTTATCGCTTTCTACTTGCGAATGATATTTCCTCCTGAACTTTCCATGAAAAAATTTCGCCGCACCTTTGGTTTCTGTCAGAATTGAAAAAAAATAATGATAAGCTGTTTATTATTTGTTTGGAAAACAAAAATCATATGCATATAGTCATCATTGAGAATGAAAAATTTTTCAGCACAGTTTTAAAAAAGTTTTTTTGCTAAGCCTAATACGGTTTGCATTTAGCCGGAAGATGTCCTTAAAGAGGTGATCACGAGTTGTTGATATATGAATCAGTTTTATTGGTAGTTTTAAAAATTTGTTACGAAAATCTCTTACAGAGCATGTTAAAATGTTACTTAGGCTCTACAACTCTTTCAGGTATTATTTCAAAGATTCCTTCTAAAAATCATTTTCTTTTAATGACAAAGGTATCTCCAAGAGTTTTTTTACTGGTTTCGTGAGACAATCCTTCTTTTTTCTCAGAAATTCCTTCAGGGATTCCTTTAAGAGTTCTTCAGTATTGTTTGTGCAATTTCTAACAAAAAACTTTAGAAAAATTCTTGGATGAATATCTGGACAGGTTCTGTAGGGATCTCTAAGGACCTCCCAGGTGATATCTGATGGAATCGCAAGAGCAATTTCTAAAAAAAAACCTTGTTCGAATTTCTGCAGAAATCACTTAAGGAATTTTTCAAACTATTCCCTGTGAAGAATTTCCAAAGCAATCACAATAGAAATTTTCAGAAGAATTTCTGTAAAACTACTTGAAAGAACTTTAGGAAATCACTTGATGAAGTTTCATAGGAAATCCCTGAAAATCTGAAGAAGTCTCTGGAGATAAAAATATCTCGTCGAAGGAATTCCAGAAGGAATCCCCTCAGGAATTTATGAAAAAAAAAACCTCAAGAGTTCAGTAATCGAGAGGTGGATTCTCCTCAGAAGTGTAAGCATGAACCTTTTATTGTATGAACATATTAGTCTACTTCAGCGAACCTTTACATTTGGGTGTAAGGATTTTTGAAGTACTTTTGAATGAACATCTTGGGGAATATCCGAATGAAGCCTAGGGAAATTCTTGGAGAAATCCTGTGGGAAATTTCTTAAGAACTTCCTGGAGAAACTTCTCGATAAATTCTTGGTGAAATTCCTGGAAAAATATTGCGGAATTGACAGGAAAACTCCTATAGAAATCCTTAAGTAAAATTCTAAAAGGATTTTCAGAAAGTGTTCTTTGAGAAATCTGTGTCTGTGTCTGTCGAATTCCTTAAAAATACCTGAATACCAGGAGAAACGCATAGATAAGCGGCTGCAAAGATTCCCAGGTAAAGTTTTTGATATATTTCTAAAGGAATTTCCGTAGGAACTCCTAGGAAATATTTATGAAGTTTTTTTTTAAATAAATCTTTGGAGAAATTATTGGAGTTAGATCCTTATCTTTATCCTTAGTTATTCTTAGAGGAAGTAACAGATAAATTTCTGGTATTCTGAAGGAATCTTCGGAGGAATTTCTGGACACTTTCATGTGGGGATCTTCAATGGAATTCCTAGAACAATTCCTAAACAAATCTCTAGTGAAACTCCTGAAAAAATACATGAAGGAATTTCTGAAGGACTATTTGGATTTTTTTTAAGAAACCAACAGAAGTTTTTTTTCTTGAAATATCTTTTTTAGAAAGAAATCTCTCTGGAAAATTCTAAAGAAATCACTGGAGAGATATCCGATGAATGTTTTAAACGAATCCCAAGAAAGCTTTCTTAATCTATTTTTGGTGGAATTTCAAAAGGAACCCATAGAAATCTATCTAAAAGAATTGAGTTTAGAATTAGCTTAAGTTAAAATACACATAAATAAAAATTAAAAAAATGTTAAAAAAATCTAAAAGAATTGAAGAGGGAATCCATGCAGGCAAGTGCACAGAAAGGCGAAAAGGTAGGGATTTTGTGCATTTTATAAACGCAAAATGTTCTAAAATACGGGATTCCTAGAGGATTTTCTAAAGAAATCCATGGAGCAATATTGAAAGAAATCCAGGAAAGGTTTTTTTAAAAAGTTCCTGAATTTATTTAGGTAATCCCAAGCATACTTCGGAGAAAATTCTGAAGGGAACTAAGAATTCCTGAAGGATTTCTCAATCCAATCTTCGAAGGCATTCATGGCAGAGTTTCTTCAAAATTCTCTGGACGATTTTTTAAAGAAATCACTGGAGGAATTCCTGGAGATAGGAGAAATTAAAGAAATCCTTGGGGAAATTTTCCAAATAAAATTTTGATAAACTTAGGGGATAATGCTTGAATATTTTTTTTGGAGAAATCTCTAAAATATTTATTTAATGTGTATAGATTTATGAAGAAATCCCTTAAAGAAGCCCCAATAATACAATTTTTTTTACACGTGTAAGGACGCAAAAATGGAAAACTTACAAAGGTAATTTACTCTTTTATTCAAATATATAAGGTCACAAAAAATCGTTAACGGTTTCTAATACATAGAAGCAGAAATTTCCACTACGTATGCAGGCAGAAAAACTGTAATATATGCATAAATTATTAAACTACGGTTGTGAGAGCGCAGAAAAATTAGGTAAATGATATAGGTAATAACATTATCTTAAGGAGAGCGGAACAATAATTCCCTAGTTTGAAAAATGTGATTATTCTTTCAAATTGAGCAAGTGCAACATTTTGAAAAAATGCCACAGGTAATTTCGTGAAAAATAATATTAGCAATCACTAAAGATAATATAGGAGGCTTTCCCGCCCTTCCCAAATCCTAATGCTGATTTGGAATTGGAGGGCAAACAAAAAAAATAAATATCAGGCAGGAGGTTTTTCTTTTGTGGGCGCAACAAAATCGAAAAAAAATAAAGAGGTACTTAATTTCTAGAGACGAGGAATTTTTTTTTCTATTTCTCCATTCTATAACATAGTTTTTTTTCACCTTCGGGGGCGAGGCGCTAAAGTTTGGATCATTAACAAGGGCAATTTTGTAAATTCGTGAGGGTTATATTTGGACCAGCAGAAGATAAGCATCCAATATCACCGTGATTTTAACATATGTATATAGGGGCGCAAAAACTTGGAAATTACCATATAGGCGATTTAGATATAAATCCAGAGTACAATCCAATTATGACATTGTCTAAACGTTTATAGGCGCAAAAGTTAGAATACTCACATTATATTTTGGCTGGAATTTGTAAGGTTGTAAATCACATAGGAGTTTTTCAAAAAAGGGTGAACAAAAGAGAATCATTCGCATACAAGTATGCGAAAGCAAAACAATTGAAAAAATATGTTTTCTTATATAATTTGAGTATTATCGGCAGGTCTGTTCTCCTCGTCATGATGTGTCTGTCCGCCAGCCTGTCTGAAACTTGGTCATTTAATTTAGCTTGGTTGGGAAAAAATTGAGGCCAACGTTCAACATGTTTCAAAAACTGCCCATGACGAAAAGAACAAAACTGCCGAAAATAAATAAGATTCCCTACAAACAAGTTTTCCCTTAGCCCAGCTCGTACCCACGAGAGGGGTTTTGAGGGTTAAACCCTTTCCATTACTAAGTTCCATAATAGTAGGCGTCCCTTCGCTCTTTTGTTTTGAGAAAAATCTCTACGAAAATGCCGCATCTAAGTGCACGTTCAGGTTCGTGCGCAAACATATCGAAAAAAAATCAGCAATGCGATTTTCTTATAACCAGTAGGGCGGAAACAATTCCCAATTTCACTGAGAAATTTTTTTCGAACATGTAAAGAAGCACAAACATGAAACAAAAACATATGTTGTTCGTCTTATATTTGCGAGGGCGCTCATACTGGGAGTTGCAAGATTTCTTTTCAGTTGGACTTAAAGAGGTGTAATTCCAAAATCATAAATGAAACTTTTCTAACTCGTGTATAGGCGCAAAAATTGAGAATATGCATAAAGTCAATTCCGTTGAAATTTGTAAGTACGAAAAAATCTAAAATCACAAGCGAGAAAATATTACAGTACCGCAATGAAGATTTTTCATACAAGTATTTGAGAAAAACAATTAGAAGGCAATTTTTACTCACATATATGAGGGCGCCAGGCTCGTACCCAAGGGAGTGTTTTTAGGGCGTTGAACCCCTCGCATCACCTAAGTTTCATTTACTTGACGCCTTTTACTAAAAAAACCAAGTGTAGAATTCGCTTTAAATTAAAATACACGTTAATAAAAATTAATCATAAATGAAAATACAAAAAAACTCTCCCATGCCGCCTTTTATGTGTACTGAAGAGCGCAAAACTATAAAAAATCTTCGAATGAGTGTAATCAGTTTCGTACCTTTTAATTCCGCCCTATGTTGCTTATCCTTTGACAAAGGATAAGCAACATAGGGCAGAATTAAAAGGTACGAAACTGATTACACTCATTCGAAGAGGGTATTCTGCTTAGAGGGTTCAAAAAGTCGGTACAAGAATATAAAAAATCACCTAGGCGATTTTATTATATCCGGGTGTGCCGCCGGAAGTGGCAAATATAAAATTGATCTAAAATCATGTATGCGACATATCCAACCGCGGCTTTTTCGATAACCTGATGAACAGTAAGCAGGAAAGCATTCTCAGACCATATCGGAACCGGTAGTGTTCTGGAACCGGTTCCAGATGTCCCGCCGGAGGTGGCCAAGTATAAAAGTTAACCAAACCCATGCATGCGACATATCAAATCACGGACAACTGATAGTGTTCCGCAACCGATTACGGTTGCCCCATTGGAAGTGGTCAAATGTAAAGGAGAACCAAACCCATGAATTTGACACATAAAAAGTCATTTATTTTTAGGTAACCTGATGAACGATTAACAAGAAAAAAATCACAGACCATACTTTGGAAAACCAATAGTGTGCCGAAACCGGTTCCAGATGCCCCGAAGGAAGTGGTCAAATGTAGAACGGAACCATTCGTATACCCGCAGTACATTAAATAGCGGCTTTTTCGATAACGCGAAGAACGGTCAGCAAGAAAATAGTCTCAGGCCACATTTACCGGTAGTGTTCCGGAACCAGTTTCGAGTGCCTCGCCGTAACTGGCGAAATGCACATATGAACCAAACCCATGCATGCATTACATCAATTTGCGACTTTTCAGGAAAACTTATTAACAATTTGCATGAAACTAGTCTAAGACCACATCAGGGACAATCGGTAAGTGGTAAAATGTGAACCGAAAGTGGTAAACTGTGAAATTGAACCAAACCCATGCGTGTGGTACCATAAAACCACGCTAATTCGACAATGATTGCTGTCAAATTACCTGGGTAAATTATTAATTCGATAAACTAACTCTATTTTTGTTTTGTTTAGATTATAGGATTTGTTTTTGAACACAAATCCTACAGATATTGTGGTGGTACGAATTGATAGCATGTTCCTTTTACGATTGTTGGCTTCCAAAGTTCACTGCTGTTGATCACAAACCGGATCAGGTGTCGGAAAGCTCCAAATATGAACTTCCGGAAGTAGCAGCTGTACGAGGAGCCGCTGCGGGTGTGAGTAACAGCACAACATCGGATGATTCGTATTTACAGTGTATGCCACTGTGACGTTGCCGAATTAAAAAATGTCGTATTGAAGAGTGATGAATACGCAGGGTTTGACAGTACATGCAATAGCAGCTTTTTTGATAACACAATTATCGATTTGTAAGAACATAGCCTCAGATCGTGTTTTAGACAACCGGTAGTGTCCCGAAACCAGTACTGGGTATCCCACTATTTTTTTTTTTTTTTTTTTTAGTGGGTATCCCACTATGGAAGTGGTCAAATGTAAAAGTGATCTATACCCTGTAACGAACATTATAGTGAGGCTCAGCACAATAAAGAGCTTCCGAACGATCATTCGTTATAGTCAGTCTGGGTTTGAACCGTCCGCTGATCGGTCGCCTTTATTTCTTGTATAATCCGAAAACCTGAACATCATCATGTTACAACCCATATACGAGATAAAGCTAATCGTGTTTTTTTAGGTTACCTAATGCACGTTAGCAATGAAATAGTCTCAGACTATATTTGGGAGACCCGGTAGTGCTCCAGAACCTGTTCCGGTACCGCATCGAAAGTAATCAAATGTGCGATACATTACATCACGGCTTTTTTAATAACCTGAGGAACGGTTAACTATAAAATAGGCTCATACCACATTAGAGTCTGCCGGTAGGGTTGCACAATCACCGTTTGGTACTTTGCCGGAACTATGATAGTAAATAAAATCAATTCAAGCGATTAAACCCACATACAAACAGACGTTTCACTATACTTACTACCTATCTTGTTTTCAACGGTCAATAAAATAAAATGCCTAAAATGTGCAGAAAAAACTTTGTCGGATACCGCAAAGTGATCTGTGATTGTGTAAACACTTATATATTAGCTTGTTAGTGTTAGTAAAGGTGCTCAAGCAGTCAACTGAGAAGTCTGATATTATTCAGCTCTGCTTAGACCAAGCCCACTCGTGGGCTTAACACTACACACGCAACAGCATGTCGTTAACGATTTTTAATTTCGTTATCCACCCATTTTCGCACCGGTCGTTCGTTTCCATGTGAGTAAAATAATGATCGGTCGCCTTTCCGCACCGGTGGTCTCTATTCTATCCGTACCATCGGTTTTTTGCACTTCCGTAAATCATCGCAATATTTTGTTTATTTCTATGGTGTTATTGCAAATCTTATTCAGTATAATAATCTGTGCTCATATTTTGAAAGAAGGGGTTTTGGATAAGACTAAAACTGTTAGTAAAAATTGAACTCAAATAAATAATTCCCTTGGAGATTTGTACCAGTTTTGGTGCGTTTCAAGATATAATTTTCTCAATAATGTAAAAACAATAATTGACTTTTTGTCTAAAATAATATCCATCTCTTCGATATCCACGTTGCCTTTCTCGCAAGAAATTTATCTGAATTTGAGATTTTGAGCATATTTTTTAATAATTAGGTTTATTGAATAATTACATCCCTTGCATTTCCAACACATTTATTACGTAGTTGTCTCCTTTACAACTTCGCGTAGGTCAACATTCTTGAATCCTGGTCATAGTAGAAGCTGTCTTCTAACAGTCTGCGATAAGTTTGCGCAACCTTTTTTCATAAACGTGTATTTTAACGTTAGCTAATTCTATACTCAGTCACAACCTTTTAGTTACAAAGCATCAATCGGAAATCTTAATAGGGGGATTCACTTAACTGGGTAAATTGCTTAGAGTAAAGTGGGGCAAAAGTTCGAGTGGGGCAAGAGTTTCTTTTGAAGTTTTTGAGCGCAAATCAAATTATTTCTTTCGGGTGTCAAGGTTGTTCGAAACCTTTTTGAAAAAGAGTCTTTCACTCCAAAAATTATGGAAATTGTTCAATGTATCGAAAAGTTATGACAGAATGTTGATTTTTGATCAAAAAAATGTAATTTGCGATGGTCCTTCCAACGCGTGGATTGGAATTGTAACGAAATTGAACTCGGTCTTTTATGTTGGGGCGTAACTAGGTATATTTTGAAGATGCTATAGCATGTATAACTTTAGCATAGCATAGCATAGCATAGCATAGCATGAATACTTGCACAAATCTTGGATGGAGTTGCAAAGTTGAATATATCCATTAACATTGCTGATGTCGCTACTATCTACAATGCCATAGACCCACTCAGCTCCACACACCTGGCCAAGTCCTTGCAAGCATTTATAAATCCCTTCATCAACTTAGAAAGAGCCCAGAACTGAAGCAGCTTCCAATAGATGAAAGGATATTGAAAATAGCGAATTTTCAACTTATATGTAGTTACATAACAAATGTGTATTAGTAGATAAATAAATAAAAAAAAATTGGAAAGATCTCACTAATTGTGGTGTAGTTTTTGTGGTTCAAAGATGCTATAGCATGTATAACTTTTTGCAAAAAATATTTGGAAATCATATTTTACCCATAGTGGGGCAAAAGTTCGAATTGTGGGGTAAAAGTTCGAGTCATGTGGCAACTTCAGGTAAAAACCTAAAATTATGTAAAAAATACATATTATCTCTATAAATGATGGAATTAGTGAGAAAATGCGATCAAAGTTGAAAAAATTGTTGTTTTATCTAAATTTGACGGAAAACTACTAATTTTTGGTGTAGTAAATTTAACCCTGATTTGGGTAAAATCTAGATCGAACTTTAAAGTGTATTCCAGTTCCAACCTGAAATATTAATTAGTTTCATGTATTCCTATTACCAAAGTGTCGAAATAGTGTGCTACGGTTAGCGAAATCCCACAAACACTAGATTCGAACTTTTGCCCCAGTGGTGGGGCAAGAGTTCGAAAAAGACGCACACATACAAAAGGTGTTGTAACTCAAAATTGAAAAGACATTTGGCGTAGCTTTGTTCAGCAAAATTTTAGCTCATGGATGGTAGAATCACCACATGGTATTCATTTATTTTTATTTGCTTCGAATTTTTCAAAAAAAATTGAATTTTCAACTAGGGTCGAACTTTTGCCCCACCTTACTCTATTGAAGTTTATTCTGATTAAACGTCGCGATCCCCAAGGCAATCTTTGATTATTTCATTCGCAATTTCATGAAACATTTCAAATAACAGGAAATCATTGCTTACGCAGCCATTTAAACTGTTTAGTGAATCCCCTTAAGGACAAGGTATTGGTAGTACATTGCTCAAAATTTCTAGGGCACCGTTTTTAAGAACCGTTGAACGGATTTGGATTAAAATGCATCACGCTATTGACAACCACTGAACAATTAGCGTGACGCATTTTCATCCAAATCCGTTCAACGGTTCTTAAAAACGGTGCCCTAGAAATTTTGAGCAATGTACTCCCAATACCTTGTCCTTAATATATATTGCGATATTTTATATACTGGTATATGAATATTTTGTTGGAAGCAGATTCTATGCGCTTGAAGTAGACTGCGTATTTGTGAAAGTACATAATGAGCCCACTCTCTTTTTTGGCACTTCATACAACATTTGTTGTATTTTAACATCCAACACTTGCTTTTTCTATAACGAGTAACCTACAATATGGCAGTCCTGCACACCGCCCATTTTAATTGATGAAACTTGGCAGCTCGACTTCAGTTTTTTAGATTTTTATCGGTATGATTAAAGTTTGTTTTTACAAAAAAAAAATAACTAGTGTTTTTATGATATCTGAATTGAGTTAGGTACAGTCAAAGCATCATTGAAAAATCATAACTACTCAAATCTAATCTTATACATACGCAGCAAGTACGCGGAATCACCCTGGAAAGCAATCGTGTTACCGTAATCCGGGGTAACATTGATCAGAATTTTCTATCTTTCTTGAATAATTTTCTTGTTAAAGCAAACGTTACATGTTTTATATTTTTAAAATAAGTACTGGCCCTCTGAGTATATGTTAAGCTACTCGAAAAAGTATTGTAAAACTTTAAAACATGTTTAAATAAGTTTTTTAATTTAATTTTTGATTGTGTTGATTTGGGGTAACATTGATCATGTCAGTGATCAATGTTCATTTGTGTTGAAAATACCCTTACTTACTAAATTCGGGGTCTCTGATTTCGAATATGTTGTCCAAATTCTTACACATTATGTACTTTTTAAGTTATTTCGGGATTAAAATCCTCTAAACCACGAATAACGCCTAAAGGTAGGCAATGGCTTAAGAAATTAATAGCCGACTTTGAATAAATCGTACCGTCAAGGCGCCATTCACCGTGGGGGCTCCATTCACCGTGTGCCTACGAATATTTTTTCATTATTTCCATATTATGATTGAATGATATGACAATTTTCCTTCAGTTTCACCAATACAACACTAATGTATTGTTACCATGTCAAAACGCTCATTAGAAACATTTAAAAGTATCATTTTGACACTAAAATGTGTTTACATTAAGCGGGTTTCTGCTCGTTCACTGCATTCATAGTGAAAAAACGAAAACTGCGCTATGGTGATTTAAGCGATAAACTAAATATAGTAACGTTTTTATTCCACCAAGAAGCAATTAAATTCACATATCAGGTATGTATTTTGTATTACCGAAGTAAGTTTAACAAGAAAGTACGATTACTCGTACTTTTTAATTGAAACAAAAAGGCCCGGTAAATGGGTACCCTAAAAATCAATGGTCTCCATTCACCGTGCCCCATATTGTCCCATATATCTAGAAAAAATCAAAAATTTGATCATTCGTTTTTCTAATAAAATCTTGCAAGTAATTACTTGAAATGAATTTAAACGAAGAAAATTCTTTTGGCTGGGTTGTTTTGATCATTTTTAAACAAAGTAGAATAAAATTTCTCATACACGGTGAATGGGTCCCTACTACCACGGTGAATGGTGACCTACCACGGAATTAGGCGACCTTATTACCCTTTACTAATTGTACTATATCACCAAATTTTGTGAAAAATTTTCTACTTCTGTGGATATTGCTTTAATTTTAACCTATAATGAAGGCAATTAAAAGCGGTACCAACAATGTTTATAAGACTGGTGTCAAAAAACAGCCCTTATTCACCCCGAATCCTCTTAGATCCACGGTGAATGGTGCCTTGACGGTATATTTTACTGAAAAATAGCATTTTCATAAAAGTTTCGTTTATTAAATCCAACTCTAGGATATCATATTGAAGTAATACAGTGATTTCGAACTTCATATTGTATCTAGTATTCACGCCAAGCATGAATGTTTGACAATGTATCTCATTCCGCTACGAAACACAGTTACGGAAAAATCGATTTAATTCAATGTTTATGAAATTCAATTTTCATAAATTGCATGTCATTTAATAGCTAAATGATAGCAGATTACTATATACCATTCCATAGCAGAAACTGATTCAATGTAAAATGCTTGTTTGAACATTTCATGAGGTGGGTCAAGCCGATCAATGTTACTCCGCTGATCAATGATACCCCGGATTACGGTACTTTTCTTGTCAATATTGATGCTTGCAGCATATCAGGACACATACATCAAAGCGGTCAGGTCTATTGCGATATATTTACGCGCAAAGTGTTCTTCGAAATACTTGGAGTACAGAATATTTCCTTTCGGCAAGGTACATCTCGAATTTACAGGGGAGGAAGGATGCGTATACCAAACGATCCAGATTACATGTTGATGAATATGTTTTAAATATATAAGAATGTGTATAATAGAGCTATGAATAAAAAGTGTGTAATATTGGAAAAATCTCCCTATTGTTGGGTTGTTTTTATAGATCTAAATAATGTCGAACCTCCTATTCTGTATGATCGGTGTTATTCACATGGGGTTGTCGCAGATTTTTTTCTGCTTTCCCCTATTGTTTCTACAAGGGTGAAGTTACTCATTTCGCACACTTTCTTCCTAATGTCTCGTTTATTTAATTTATATTTTCAAATTCATATTTAATAAACCACCCACCGACGACCACTTTTTTTTAAAAAAGCAATCAAACCAAAACTCCTTTGCCATTTTCGAAATATACACGACAAAACGAAACGCGAGGCACAGCTCTTTAAAAACGGGGGATCTCCGCCCGGAAAGTGGAGAAAGAAAACCTTGTGGTCACTTATTACCGTCAAATGGTATCTTTTCGGGTTAGAAAATACGCACATCTTCTTACCGGAATCTGCGACGGATGACGATAATTTTGGAACTTGTCGGAACGAACTTCGCGAGTTATTTATTTGGACATTTTTCTAAATGTGCGAAACCAAACTTTACTTGCAGCGTAGAAACCCCGGCTCAAGCATGTACGTGTTAAAAAAGCAAAACTCACGGAATCACTATACATTTCAAATATAAGTTTCGAAACGATCGGCCGAATCAAAAACTAAAAGTGCGACTATGAACAATCGTAACTATTTTAAGAGAAAATCAATACATTTTCGATATGCATGATCCTAAAATTGGCGAAGAAGGGAAAACTTTATTCAAAACATACTTAAGCAAAGCTTGTCAATTTAAACCTATTATTTTTCTGCGTTTGTATTGTCACTCTATCACAATTGTATGTCAGACAATTTATTGTGTTATTCGTGTAACGATCTATGATATTATTTGGTTGAAAATTTCAAAGCAAGTAAAAATAAAAATTTTGAATATTTGATGCAAACTAAAATAAATTTCTACCTATACAAAACAAGAAAATCATTCTCTAGAAACTATATACCGGGCAACAAATCCATACTCATGTTCTTTCATCTCCTCTTTACGCTACCCAGAGAGCTAAACGCGAGAGAGCGCACGAGCCTACGGATAGAGACCGTACTTTGCGTGTCTCTATATTCTAAGCCCTGCTACGAACCATACGTAAACTTTTCGCTTTCGAGCCCTACTTAGCAGCGACCGGTGCGGTTCGCTTCTTTGTTCGGGACTCTACTTACCGTTAAAACGCTTGATTGAGCCCATGAGTGGGCTTGGTCTTATACGTTGAACATAACGTCGGACTGTGTGCCATCAATAAGTTTTAAGTCAATTCAATGATGGCTTTGATAAATGCTTGCTTTTCTTAAAAAAATATCAGGATCCAGGAACACTTTGACTTACGTCGACGGAAAGATCGTGAGAACATCGACGAGAAAGGCACTATCACCACTAGGTGGATTAATTTGTTTTTTTTTTTGTCGACAGTCACGCAATTAAGGAGATTTTCAAATTGGGAACGATCCAAATCTGGATTTGTCATGCCCCTGATCTGAAACTTTGTAACGGGCGGAGGTTGAACCAATGACCGACCATCTGCCTAGGAAACACCTGATGCCTCAGCCCAACCGTAATTGTACCTTCAATCCGCTAATTCGACAACATGACAGCCCTTAACTCTGACGAATCCATCAACCTACGTGGTAGAACAACTTTCGTAGAGCCATTTTCCAAAACAAGAACAAGTGCTCCACCAAACATAACGACGTCGTCGTCGTTGTCGTCGAATAACAGAATAACAGCACCATCAAATCGCACATATCTCCAATCCAAACATCTCGAAAAACTCCTCGCCTCGTCGTAAGAGGGTGACGAAAACAAGTTGTTTATTATTTCGCCCATCAGGACCTGCCTGCTACCAAAAACCAGACCAGAGGCTTCGGAACACGCGTGCGGCGGCGAACGACGACAATCCAAACAAATATGTCAAAAGTGACACGCAAACACTTCGCGCACGTAACGCGCTGGAATGGGGATGGAGCAAGCATGGAGGAGACCTCTCAAGTGTATTATTCTTGGAGCAGCAATATTATTAATATCTCGAACTCGTCACGGGCATCACGGAATGGGACGGGAGTGTGTTTATGATGATTTCCACTTAACCTGTGTGATTGCTGCTCCTCTGGGCTCCAAAGGAATGGGGAGAGCTGCTGAGTGGCTGCTAACTGTCGATGACATCGCATCGCCGTTCTTACATGTGCTTGAAGATTGTCATCGCCATTTTTATGGCGGACAAACAAACCGAATGCTTTTGTTATGAATGCGTGACTCGGATGGAAATGGATGGAAATTCAATGAATGTGTTCGATATTTTAGGAAATGTAACGGAAATGATAACGATGATAACGATCTCGAAGTATGATCCCAAAATGTAAGTGTTTCGAAATATGCAAAACGGCTGAAGTCTTAATTTCTGGCAATTAAGAAAAAGAAAAAGTTTAAATTTCAATTTAATTCAACCTTGTAAGCTGAACTGAATGGTTTTATGAATCACATGCTACTTCGGCAAAATAACCAACATTAACTTATTTCACATACACAATCGACCTCCACCAACGCGACTCAAAAACACAAATCGAAATGTAAAATAGGCCGTAGTCATCAATTTTCCTCTGTATCACCTCCCACGGTGAAAACTACAATTTGACAGACTCAACTCATTGTGTGTGCTGAACGGAACGAATATCCATCACCATTCAACGGCAACTCAGTGGGTTCCATCTCTATTGGACCTGAGTCACATGATTTGTACTCAATGGGGTATTGCCGTTTCAAGCATCATTGTAATACGGTCAAGGTTGTAACAAGCAGTTTGAGGATCCGCGTTAGTTTTGCGAAGCAAAACATTAAAGTTCATGGTACACCTCGTATTCAATTGCCTTGACAGTTGAAAGTTGCTGTGATCACCCAGCGCGTTACTGCGGCTCTGCGCTGCGGTGGAGCTAAAATTATCTCCGCTTCCGCAATACCTACTCAATCCTCCGCCGTTGTTGATGTGCTATTTTGGGACGCGTCAAAAGTCGACACGTGTTCGTTTGTCTGCGAGAGGAATTTCTATTTCCTAATGGGCCTAATAACTCTGAATGGCAAAGCATTGTTTACGATGACGATTTCTCGTTTTGAGGATTAGGCACATCTCTAGAGTATTGTTTTTCTTGTGCGTGGCGTAGTGCCACTACTGGGTCAGAGCCTCAGCTGAAAACTTTGTTGACTAATGACCACTTTTTCCAGTTTCATTCTTTTTCGTACTGTCGTTCAAAGCGATTTGTAATAAAAAAAAAAATACCGTCTTCGACCAGAGGCCGCACAGACTGGACATTACTAACATTGGACAACGGACACCCAGTGGACCAGTGCCTCTGCTGCGATGTCCTGCTGGGTTCCATTCTAATGCTTGCTTGCAGAATTCGTTTCCGCCCCTGCGTAGAGTTAGGCCAACCTCCACTTTCGCTCCTGAATTTCTGTCGCTATCGGCTTTTGATGACATCGACGATGGAGCTCCAAGTTTGAGATCTAATTGTGAGGCCACCATGCACGTATTACATACCGCAGGCATCTATTGATGAAGACCTGCAGCCTAGACCTGTGCGCCGACTATATTTTGTTCGGCGGCGGTGTGAGGGTCATTTTTAGCCAGCGGCGGCAGCGTCATCGGCGGCGTCACGCCGGTTGCAGCTTTCGGCGGCGGCGTGAATCGTCGTGACCAAAATTTGGCCATTTGGCTAAGTAAAGAAGTTGTTATTACGCTCTAGAATTTGTGGTCCGAGCTTTTTGGTGACATAAATATTTATTTCTGTTCGGGTCCGTCACTGCCACCAATGATTATACATATTGAGACATTACCTGTAACCTTAGCGTAATGCATGTTGCATTACTTCATTGCAAATGAAGGGCAATAAAATATCGATTTTGCTATAGTTTTTGTCGAGGTTTTTGTTTTGTTTTCTCAGAACCTTCAGAAGCTATCAAACTTGATAATAAGTTTACACTATTTACACTAAGGCGTCCCCGAATGATTTCTAAGAGGAATCAACGAAAAATATCCAGGAGGAATCTTTGAAGGAATTCCAGGAGAAATACCTGAGAGAATACTAGGAGGAATTTTCTCGTGGATCCTCGAAGGAATTTCAGGAGGAATCTCGCAAGGAATTCCAGCAGGAATCCTGGAAGGAATTCCAGGAGAAATGTCCTAAGAAATTTTAAGATGAATCACCAAAGAACTTCCAAGAGGGAATCCCGAAAGAGATCTAGAAGGAATCCTCGACGAAATATCAGGAGAAATCCCCGTTATGATTTTAGGAAGTATCCTCGAAGGAAGAATCCCTCAGGAGAAACCCCCGAAGGAATTCTAGAAGGAATCCCCGAAGGAACTCTATGAGAAACCTCCGAAGGAATTCCAAGAGGAATCCTTAATAGAATTCCAAAAGAAAATCTCGAAAGAATACAAGGAATTCTACGAGGACTCTCAAAGGAATTCCAGGAGGAATCTCTGAAAAAATTTGAAGATAAATCACCAAAAAAATTGCAAAAGGGAATCCCGAAAGAAATCCAGAAAGATTCCTCGACGAAACATCAGAAGAAATCCCCGAAGGAATTTTAGCAGGAATCCTCGAAGAAAGTCAAGGAAGAATCCCCGAAGAAACTACAGCAGAAATCCCTGCGGAAATCCCAGGGGGCACCACCGAAAGGATTCCGGGAGGAATCTCCGAAGGAATTCCACGCGGAATATCAATGGTTTTTCAAGAGGAAACCCCATAGGAAGTTCAGGAGGAATCTCCAAAGTAATTCAAAAGGAAATCCTCAAAGGAACTCTAGGAAAAATATCAGGATAAATCCCCAAAGGAATTCCAGGAGGAATTCACGACGGAATATCAAGAGGAACCCCCGAAAAAATCCCAGGAGGAATTCTTGAAGGAAATTCAGAAGGAATCCCCAAAGGAATTCCAGAATGATGTTTTAAAGGAATTCGAGAAGAAATCCTTAAGTATTTCTAGGAAGAATCATCGAAAAATATCCAGGAGGAATCCTCGTAGGAGTTCCATGAGGAACCCCTGAAATAATTCCAAGAGGAGTTCCCGAAAGAATTCTAAGAGGAAATCCCGAAAGAATTCCAGCACAAGTCTCCAGCAGGAGTCCCCAAAAATTAACGAAAAATATCCAGGAGAAATCTCTGAAGGAGTTTCAGGAGAAATTCCTGAGGAAATTCTAGGAGGAATCACCAAAGGAATTCCAAGAGGAATCCCCGAGAGAATTCCAGAAGAAATTCCTTAAGGAATTCTTGGAGGAATCCACGGAATTCCCGTAGAAATCTCAGGAAGAATCCCCGACGGAATAGCAGGAGGAATCACCGAAGAAATTTCAGGAGGTATCCTCGAACAAAGTCCAGAAGGAATCCCCAAAGGAACTCTAGGAGGATTTCCCGAAGGAATTCTAGGGGGAATCTTCGAATTAATTCCAGAAGGAATCTCCTAAAGGAATCCCAGAAGAATCCCTGAGGAAGTCCAGAAGGAATACCCGACGGAATTTATGGAAGAATTCCAGGAGAAATCCCCAAGGAAATTTCAGGAGAAATCCCTGCAGGAATCTCAGTAGGAACTCCTGAAAGAATTCTGGGAAGAATCTCCGAAGGATTTTCAAGCGGTATACACGAAGAATTTTCAAGAGAATTTTTTAGAGAAAGTCCAGGAGAAATCTCCGAAGGAATTCCAGGAGCAATCCCCGAAGGAATTTTAGGAGAAATCACTGAAGCAATTCCAGAAGGAAACCCCGAAGGAATTCCAGGAGGAATCGCCTAAGGATTTCTAAGAGAAATCATAAAATAAATTTCAGGAGGAAATCCCGAAGAGATTTCAGGAGAAATCCACGTTAGATTATTAGCAGAAATCCCCAATAGAATTTTAGGAGGAATCTCCGAAGGAAGTCCAGGAGGAATCCCTAAATGAAGTCCAAGAGAAATTCCTAGAGGAATTATATGAGAAATCCTCGAAGTAATTGCAGGAGGAATCTCCGAAGGAATTCGTAGAGAAATCACCAAAGAAATTCCAGGAAAAATTCACGAAGGAATTTTAGGAGGAAATTACGAAGAAATTCCAGGAAGAATTCCCGATGAAATTCCTGGAGGAATCCTCGATGGAAGTTTAAGGGTACCCTTGACGGAAGTCTAGGAGGAATCCCCAAAGAAATTACAAGAGATATCCCTGCAGCGATTCCATACACGAAGGAATTCCGCTAGGAATGTCCAAATGATTTCCAAGAGGAATCCTTGAAGAATTTTCGGCGGATATTTACTGGTAGGGCGAAGGGTTTGCAATCCTTCAATATACTTCTGGGGGAATCCCTGAATTCTCCTAGAGGTATCCTTGGATCTTCCTATAAGATTCTCTGAAGGAACTTCTGTAGAGATTTCTGAAGGAACTTCTGTAGGAATCACTGAAGAAATTCAGGAGGAATCTCTGAATAAACATCTGCAAAAATCCCTGCAACTCCTGGAGGAATCTCTGATGGAACTCCTGGACTAATTTCTGCAAATACTCCTGCAGGAATTTCAGGAGAATCCCTGCAGGAAACTTCTCACTGGACTCTTGATGGATCTCCAGGTGGCATTTATGAATCCTCCTGAAGAATTTTTAAAGGGACTTCTGGAAGGATTCCTGAACGAACTCCTGTAAAAATAGCCTGGGGAACTTCTGAAGAAATTTCTAAAGAACACCCGGAGGTATCCCTGAATCCTCCTTGAGCTATTGGGGAGATCCTTTAGCGAACTCCTGGAGTGATCACCGAAGGAACTTCTGGAGCAATCCTTAAAAGAACTCCTGAAAGAATCTCTGTTTTTTTCATAAGGCATCCCGGAATAATTCCAAGAAGAATCCCCGAAGGAATTTCAGGAGGGTTTCTTGAACAAATTCCAGAAGGGATGCTAGAAGGAATTCCTGTAGGAACCCTTGATGAAACACCCAGAGTGATCCCTGAAGGATCTTCTTGAATAATCCCTACAAAACGTCAAGAGAAATCCCTTGTTGGAATTCTAGAATCTAGAGTAATTTCTAAAAGATATTCGAGAGATCTCTCGAAGGAAACTCCTGGACTAGTTCCTGAAGAACCTCCTGTATGAACTCTTGAGGGTACTTCAGAAGGAATTCATGAAGAAACTCTCAGACTAATCTCTGAAGGACCTCCTATGAGAATCCCTGAAGGATTTTCTGGATGATTTTTTATGTATCTCTAGGACAGTGATCCTCAGGCTCATTTGTTTAACTGCTCGTATTGCAACACCTGGATCGATTTGTAAAACTTTCAACACGTTATTCTTGATTATTTCGGGAGTAGAACAACTTCCATAAGAGACATTGCAAGGTATAGTACGAAAACATAGAGAACTGGACACCACGTGCGGCCCGGGGGCCGCACTTTGGTGACCCCGGCTCTAGGAGGCATCCCTGAATCCTCCCGAAAGAATTTCTGAAGGAACTCCTGGAGTTTTTTCCTGTCGAGATCTTCCTGCTAGATCAACTGAAAAAAAAAAATCAATGATAAAACTCCTGGAGGCCTCCCTGAAGAATTTTCTGGAGGAATCCCAGGTGGATCTCCTGGAGGCATCACTGAATCTTCTGGAAGAATCTTTGAAGAAACTTCTGGAGAGATTTGAATGAGGGATAATTAATACAATCTAATAAAAACAAAAGTTCTAAGTGTTGAGAAACCAATTATTGTAGTCAACCATTTATGATAGTGATCGTGTGATTTTTTTTATCTCAGCCTTATGTAAACTTAGTTTTGTCCGTGCACTGATCACCGGCGCGAAAAATGAAAATCGGCGGCGTGACAAACAGCGGCGTATGGCGCGCCGCCGATACCTCGGTCGGCGTCGGCGTGGGACAAGAAGTGTCGTCAGCGGCGGCGTGGCGCGGCGGCGTGGCGCGGCGGCGCACAGGTCTAATTCCTCCTAGAATTCCTGCGGGGCAATTTTTCCTAGAATTATTTCTAGAGTTTCTCCTGGAATTCTATATGGGATACATCTTGGAATTCCTTCGGGTATTCCTTCTAGAATTCCTTCGGGGGTTTCTCCTGAGGGATTCTTCCTTCGAGGATATCTCCAAAAATCCCTTCGGGATTTCTGCTGATATTTCGTCGAGGATTCCTTCTGGGTTTCTGTCGGGATTCCCTCTTGGAAGTTCTTTGGTGATTCCTCTTCGAATTTCTTCAGAGATTTCTCCTGGAATTCCTACGGGGATTTCTGCTGGAATCCCTTATGGGATTCCTCCTGAAATTCCTTCGAGGATCCACGAGGAAATTCCCCCTGTTATTCTCTCAGGGATTTCTCCTTGAATTCCTTCATAAATTCCTCCTGAATATTTTTCGCTGATTCCTCCTAGAAATCCTTAGGCGATTCCTTTTGGAATTCCCACTGGAATTCCTGCGGAGATTCATCCTGGAATTCCTGGTGTAATTCCCTTAGGATTCCTTCTTGAATTTATTTGGGGAATCCTCCTGGATTTTTTTAGGAAGATTCGTCATGGATTTCCTTCTGAAATTCCTCGAAAACTACAATCAGCGATTTCTTCAGTAGTTTCTGCAGGGATCTTTTTAAGAAAGATTCTCGATCCACCAGAGGTTCCTGCAGAAGTTTCTTCAGGGTTTTATACAGTAGTTCCTGCAGAGATTAATGCAGAATTTTCTTCATGGATTCCTTCAGGAGTTTCTTCAAGGGTGCTCTTGGAATTCCTTTGAGGTTCCTTTCTGAAATCATTTAGGGATTCCTTAGTGTAAATAGTGTGACCTTATTATCAAGTTTGAGCTTCTGAAGGTATTAAGAAAACAAAACAAAAACTATAGCAACATCGATATTTTATTGCCCTTCATTTGCAACATGCATTACACTAAGAATAAAGGTAATGTCTCAATATGTATAATCACTGGTGAAAAAGCTCAGACTACAAATTCTAGACCGTAATAACAATTTCTCTGCTTTATCAATGTTGACATTATGGTCAAATTTTGGTCACGCCGATTCACGCCGCCGCCGCCGCCGAAAGCTGCCTCCGGCGTGACGCCGATGACGCCGCCGCCGCCGGCCAAAAATGGCCCTAACGCCGCCGCCGAACAAAATATAGTCGGCGCACAGGTCTAGGAGGAATCACCAAAGAAATTCCAAGAGGGAATCCCGAAGAAAATCCTGAAGAAATCCTCGACGAAACATCAGCAGAAATCCCCGAAGGGATTTTAGTAGGAACCCACAAAGAAAGTCTAAAAAAGATCCTCGAAGAAATTACAGCAGAAATCCCCGCAGCAATCCCGGGGGGCACCATCAAATTGATTCCGGGAGGAATCTCCGAAGGAATTCCAAGCGGAGCATCAAAGGTTTTTCAAGAGAAAACCCCATAGGAAGTCCAGGAGGAATCCTCAAAGAAACTCTAGGAAAAAAATATCAGGAGAAATCCATGAATGAATTCGAGGAGTAATTCTGGAGTAATGCCATGAAGTATTACTGAAGGAATTTCAGGAGGAAACACCGAAGGAATTCCAGAAGAAATCCACGGCGGAATATCAAGAGGAATCCCCGAAAACATTCCAGGAGGAATTCAAGAAGGAAGTCCAGGAGGAATCCTCAACGGAATTCCAGAAATAAATTTTAAAGGAATTCAAGAAGATATCCTCAAGTATTTCTAGGAAGAATCATCGAAAAATCCAGGACGAATCCTTGAAGGAATTCCATGAGGAACCCCTGAAATAATTCTAAGAGGATGATTGAATTTTATTGGCTATTCTCGGTGAAAAGCCTCCCGGCCGAAGGAGGGAGCTTCGAGTAGTATTAAGTTCACCGAGAAAAGCCAATAAAATTCAATTTTCATAAAGTCATGCGGTGATTGAACCTAGAAAGTAAATTCCAACAGGAGTTCCCGCAGGAATTCCAAGAGGAAACCCTGAAAGAATTCCAGCACGAATCAAAAAGAAATTTCATCAGAATTTCCGAAGGACTTCTAGGAGAAATCAACAAAAAATATCCAGAAGAAACCTCAGACGGAGTTCCAGGAGAAATTCCTGAGGAAATTCTAGGAGGAATCACCGAAGGAATTTCAAGAGGAATCCCCGAAATAATTCCAGAAGAAATTCCTTAAGGAATTCTAGGAGGAATCCCAGGAGGAATTCCATGAGGGGAGGAATAATCGGAGAAATTTGAAGAGAAATTCCCGTAGAAATTTCAGGAGGAATCACCGAAGAAATTTCAGAAGGAATCCTCGGATGAAGTCCAGGAGGAATCCCCGAAAGAATTTCCCAAAGGAACACTAGGAGGATTCCCTGAAGGAAACCTAGGACGAATCATCGAATTAATTCCAGGAGGATTCCCCAAAAGAAATCCCTGAGGTAGTCCAGAAGGAATACCCGATGGAATTTATGGAAGAATTGCTGAAGGAGTTCCTGGGGAAATCCCCAAAAAAAAAAATACAGGAGAAATCCCTGCAGGAATCCCAGGTGGAACTCCTGAAGGAAATCTTTGAGAAATCTCCGAATGATTTCTAAGCAATATACACGTAGGATTGTCAAGAGGAATCCCCATAGGAAGTCCAGGAAGAATCCCCGAAAGATTTTCAGGAGGATCCTGACGAAATTGCATGAGAAATCCCCGAAGCAAATTTGGGAGGAATCTCCTAAGGAGTTCTAAGAAAATCATTAAAAAAAAATCCAGGAGAAAGCTCCGAAGAGATTTCAAGAGAAATCCACGTTAGAATATTAGCAGAAATCCCCGAGAGAATTTTAGGGGGAATCTATGAAGGATGTCCAGGAGGAATACCCGAAGGAATTCCAGGAGAAATTCCAGGCGGAATCTCCGAAAACAATCCAGAAGGAATCGCCGAAAGAATTCCAGGAGGAATTCCCAAATGAAGACCAAGAGAAATCCCTGGAGGACGTACATGAGAAATCCCCGATGTAATTCCAGAAGTGATCTCCAAAGAATTCAAGGAGAAATCATCAAAGAAATTCCAGGAAAAATTCACGAAGGAATTTTAGGAGGAATCTACGAAGAAATTTCAAGTGGAGTTTCCGATGAAATTCCAGGAGGAATCTTCGAAGGAAGTCCAAGGGAGCCCCTGAAGGAAGTCTAGGAGGAAACCCCGAAGAAATTACAAGAGATATTCAGGGATTTCAGGGGAATGCACGAAGGTATTCCGGTGGGAATATCCAAGAGATTTCCAGGCGGAATCCTTGAAGAATTTTCAGCGGATATTTTCGGGTAGGGGAAAGAGTTTGCAGGAGATGAAAGATCCATCAAGAATATTCTGGATATTATAATCCTAAAATAATATTGAAGGAACTCCTTCAAGATTCCCTGATGGAATCCCTGAATGAGCTTCTGGAGGAATCCGTGAGTCTTCCTGGAAAAAACTCGATCTTCTCTACAATCTACAATCTCGAAAAACTCGATCTTCTCTACAATCTCGATCTACTCGATCAATCTGAAGGAACCCCAGGAGCTTTCCCTGGATTAACTTCAGGAAGAATCCCTAAAGGAACTTCTCGAGGAATCCCCTAAGGATATCCTGAAGAAATCTTTGAAGGAGCTCTTATGGAGTGAAAGTACTATAGACTTCGCCACTGTTCTAGTCTTCGCCTCGTCCATACAAACTCCATTTTTTATGTATGAAGTGGCGAAGATTAGAGCAGGATTTTGGGGGTTGGCAAAGTCTAAAGCTTTTATCCTATAAAAATCCTTGAACAAACTTCTAGGGGGATCCCTGAATTCTCCTGGAGGTATCCTTGGATATTCCTATAAGATTCTCTGAAGGAACTTCTGTGGAGATTTCTGAAAGAACCTCTGTAGGAATCCTCAAGAAAATCAGGAGGAATCTCTGAAGAAACATCTGCAAGAATCCCTGCAACTCCTGGAGGTATCTCTGATGGAACTCCTGAACTAATTTCTCTAAGAACTCCTGTAGGAATTTCTAAAGGAATTTCAGAAGGAATCCCTGCAAGAACGCCTGCACTAATTTCTAAAGACCTCCTGCAAAAATTCCTGAAAAAAACTTCTCACGGGATTCTTGATGGATCTCCAGGTGGCATTTATGAATCGTCCTGAAGATTCTTTAAAGGGACTTCTGGAAGGATTCCTGAAAGAACTCCTGTTAAAATAACTTAGGGAACTTCCGAAGGAGCTCCTAATGAACACCCGTAGGTATCCCTGGAGTATCTCCTGGAGCTATTGGGGAGATACCTTAGCGAACTCCTGAAGAGATCACCAAAGGAACTTCTGGACCAATCCTTGAAAGAACTCCTGAAATAATCTCTGAAAATTTTTCATGAGGCATCTCGAAATAATTTCAAGAGGAATCCCCGAAGGAATTTCAGGAGGGATTCTTGAACAAACTCCTGGAGGAATGCTGGAAGGAATTCCTGTAGGAACTCTTGATGAAACTCCCGGAGTGATCCCTGGAGGATCTTCTAGAGCAATCCCTACAGAATGTCAATCCCTAGTTGGAATTCTAGAGGAATTTTTGCACGATATCCTGAAGGAATCTCTGAGGAAACTCCTGTATGAATTCTTGAAGGAACTTCAGAAGGAATCCATGTAGAAACTCTCAGACTAATCTCTGAAAGACCCCTGAAGGATTTTCTGGATAAATCTCTGTTTATCTCTAGGAGGCATCTCTGAAGAATTTTCTGGAAGAATCCCAGGTGGAGGCATCACTGAATCTTCTGAAGGATTTCTGAAGAAACTTCTGGAGAGATGTGAATGAGGAATAATTAATACAATCTAATGAAAAATGAAACAATTGAGAAATCAATTATTGTAGTCAATCATTTATGATAGTGATCGAGAGATTTTTTTATCTCAACTTAATGTAAACTAATTTTTTTTTCGTGCATTGATCACCGGCGCGAAAAATGAAAATCGGCGGCGTGACAAACAGCGGCGTATGGCGCGCCGCCGATACCTCGCTCGGCGTGGGACAAAAAGTGTCGGCGGCGGCGGCGTGGCGCGGCGGCGCACAGGTCTACTTCGAATAACGTTGCTGATTCTGCTACCGCTGTGAAGGAGGTTTTGCAAAACTTTCCGAGGGTATTCGAGGATTCCATCGGGAAGGTCTCCCGTGTCCAAGCCAGCTTGCCGCTGAAGGCGCGTAAAATTCCCGTTCAACCTGCAGAGTGTGGTCGATGCTGAGCTAGACAAGCTAGTTGCGGAGGGAGTTCTCACCAAGGTCAACCAAAGTAATTGGGCGACACCGATTGTGCCGGGGAAGAAATCCAACAACAGGGTGCGTATCTGCGGCGATTTCAAACAAACCGTCAACCCGTATACAACTTGTGTTAAGTCAAATGTTTTCCAGAGCTCATTATATAAGTCATGAAGGATCAAAATTTCATTGCAATCGGTTCATTGAATCCGGAGATATAATGGCTCAATGTTGGCTATCGGATAATTTTAACTTTTTCAAGAATCTTATAACTTCATTGAAAATGGCCCGATCTTCTCCAAAATTGGACCACTGATACACAACTAGTTGATAAACTCACAGTAAAAATTCGAGAATATTTGATGCACTTTTCAAAAAGTTACAGCTAGTTGAACATTTTTTGAAAAGTGAAAATTTTGCCTGTTCCGATCATTTTGTCTATCCCCTGTATGTTTTGACGTATAAGCCCGTGTGCGATACGTATAGTGACACAAAACAAATCAACTTATGAACGAAAAATGATAATGGCTAACAAAAGCTTGCAATTAATTAGTATTTATCTATTTAAGTGGGAACCCAGCCAACCACATATCGTAAATCATTGTGTGGAAAAAATCGTATATTTTCATATGTTGAATCAGAATTGTACAATAATATGTATATTTGTTGACAATGATTGCGTAATATCGCATTTCATGCCAAATTAAATTTCAATTGCGATTTTGATTCATAAAGTCGTCTCCGATCTAGTTTCCGATCATAAAAGGTGCGAGATACTATCGGTAGGATCGCACAGAATCGGATAGAATCGTGAAAAAAAAACATACATTCTTAGGCCGTTTGCAATGCTGTTTTATTTTGTATGGCGAGTTTTAAAAATTTTAAAACTCGCCATACAAAATAAAACAGCATTGCGAACGGTCTTAGTGTTAAGCTGCAAGTTCACTAGCATCGTATATATGATTTCTTTGAATCGTGGAAATCGTCGCTTCACATCGTATATGAATCTGCTAAATCGAGCTTGCTACCTAAAGGTATGATGAAAATCGGTGAAATCGTATACAACTATAACAATGTTGTATATTGATCGTTTGCGTCACACTTGCGTCGTATACGAAGTGAATGAAATCGTAGAAATCGTATATTCATTTTTACAGTCGCATATGATTGTTACTGCACTTTTAATAGTCGAATCTTAATCTCGGAAATCGTAAATAGTTTTGTTTACATATTTGTATGATGGAGAAAAAGAAAAAATGGTATTCATCACAAATTTGTATTTTTGTTGTTGTTGACACATTCCAACCATGGTAGCAATAATTCCAACCAAATATATAGGTTTTCATACTAGCAGATGACTAACAATAAGTGATGTATAGATTCCAACAACGATGTGAATTCCGGGCCTCTTGCACGGCACCACTTTTGGTGCCACTGAATGCACAACAACAACGCTCCCACCACAAGTCTCGCACCGTATCATGCTAATTTTTGTTGGTTTCATGCCATTCACTTTTAACTCTCTGTTTTCAACTTGGCAATACGTGGAGCGGACCTGGTGTGATGGTTAGAACACTTGACTATCACGCCGAGGACCTGGGATCGGATCCCACTCCCGACAAACTCGCAAAATGTGAGTTCTTCCTTCGGAAGGAAAGTAAAGCGTGGGTCCCGAGATGAACTAGCCTAGGGCTAAAAATCTCGTTAATACAGATAAAAAAAAACTTGGCAATATAGCCAATAGAGATAACGCGCAGTTCTCAATCAAAGGACCTAAGTTCAATTTCCACTGAACACCAAATGTTTTTTTTTATTTGAAAATCTTGAGTCGTATATTGGTACTCTCAATCGTAATAAGATTATGCATAATCGTATATTAGTACGGATAAAATCGGTGAAATCGTAGAAATTTTTCGAGAAATCGTAAATTATGTTGGATGGAATCGCAGTAATCGTATATATGTTTCGATATGGCTTCCACTTTAGTATATATATGCCTGTTTCGTGCATTGAATACGATTTCTTTGGTGCTATATATGTGTGACTATTTCAGTTGCAATTTCGATATAGCAACCAAATTGCTGGCTGGGAAGTGACTAATATTTGTGTGTGACCCATAATTTTGCAATGAGTGTAATTATTATAACTAAAACCAAGAGTAAAAGTGATTAATAAAAGTGAATTGTCGATAAGCTGTTGTGTTCATCACAATCGGCCGTCGCAACACAACGATTTGGTCTTGTTGGCGTTGATGGTGAAAACTGTCACCGAAGAGCGATCGGCAAGATCATCGAGCTTACTCTGCATATCACAGCGCCGTTGAGCTAAGAGAGCAACGCCATCAGCCAGTTCGAAGTCATTGAGGTGCTCCATGGTAATGAGCTGTCACAGCAACCCGCGATTTGGTTCACGATCAACCGCACCTACCTGTCTCATCGATTACGATTAATCCTTCAGGACGCGCGCTGTTGTAAAAAGTACAACATTACTAAAAAACCTCGCTCGTCGTATACAGTGCGAGCGCAATGCAGTTTCGGTTGCTTGATGGCGCGCGTCCTGAAAGGTTAAGAACAGTAGCGGTGATACGATACATCCTTGCCTCATTCCAGCAACGATCCGGATGGAATCGGACATGACACAGTTGTGCAGTACTCTGCACGAAAATACCCTGTACTGTGCTTGAAGGAGGCCGATGATTTTTTTCAGGGAGACCCATGCGCCTGAGGGCTCCCTATATATTTTTGTGGTTGACACGGTCGAAAGCTTTTTCGTAACCAATGAACACCAGGTAGAGAGACTCGTGTAATTTATTGATTTGCTCCAAGATGATACGGATCACGACAATATGGTCCACACAGGATCGTCCGGCACGGAATCCTGCTTGATGCCGTCGGAGAGCTGCGTCAATCTTCTCCTGTATCCGGTTTATGATCACTTTGCAGAGGACTTTGAGAACGATACACAGTAACATGATGCCCCGCAAATTATCGCATACAGTCAGGTCACCCTTTTTGGGTACCTTTACTAAGACGCCTTGCATCGAGTCGTCCGGAAATGTCGCGGTTTTCCATATGTTGCAGAATAATTGATGCAGAAGTTGTGCGGATACTACGGGGTCAGCTTTGAGCATCTCAGCTGAAATGCGATCGACCACTGGGGCCCTGATCGATTTCATGCTACGGACGGCTGTTTCTATCTCCTGCACTGATGGAGCTTCGGTGTTGACACGGGTAATGCGTCGAACCCTTGGCGGATCATGCTGAGGTGTTGATGGCGTGACCGACACTTGAAAAAGGTTTCCAAAGTGCTCGAACCAGCGATTCAACTGGTCAGTCAGGTCGGTCAGTAACTATCATTACGTGTCTTTCACAGGCATGGTCCCGCTAAGGCGACGTGAGACATCGTGGAGGAGACGGATGTCGCCTGCGTTTGCGGATTTCTCGCCTTCGTCGGCTAGGGAGTCCGCCCACGCTCGTTTGTCCCGTCTACATGAGCGTTTCACTTCCTCCTCGAGAGCCGAATATCGCTGCCGGGCTACGGCTTTGGCTCCTCGTGTTTTCGCTCGCTCTTTCGTGACTTTTGCGTACCTTCGCTCCTCTATTTTCCTCCAGGTATCATCTGTGATCCACTGCTTTCTTCGGGTGCGTAGCTCATCCAAATTTTTCTCGCCGGTGGCGATGAAGGCGTTCTTGATGGCGCTCCATTGATCTTCTACGCTTCCACCTTCTGGAATATTAGCAGCATGGTTCTCTAGCTCCTCGACGAAGGACCTTTTCACCGCAGCGTCTTCCAGTCGACTTGTGTTGAACCGGCGCCCAATTTACTCCTCCTGTCGATGGACCCTAGCAATGCGCAGTCGATCTCGCCGATTAGGAGATGATGGTCAGACGCAATGTCGGCGCTACGTTTGTTCCGCACATCAAGAAGGCTCCGTATCCATTTTCGGCTGATGCAGATGTGGTCGATTTGATTTTTCTTGACGCCATCACAGGAAACCTATGTCACTTTGTGCACTGGTCAATGAGGAAAGAGCGATCCCCCAATCACCATGTCATTTTTGCCACAAAACTCTGCAAACAGCTCTCCGTTTTCGCATTTCTCCTAGACCATGGCGTCCCATGACGTGCTCATAGTCCGAGTTGTCGGACCCAACCTTCGCGTTGTAGTCGCCCATGAGGATCTTGATATCACCTTTCGGAATCTTGTCCACGACAGCATTCAGTTGAGTGTAAAAGTTCGCTTTATCCTGCAATTCGGCAGCATCGGTTGACGCGTAACATTGGATCATGGTAAGGTTACGAATCCGTGTTCTGAATCTGGCTACAATTATCCTCTCATTAATAGGTTCCCACTTCATGAGCGCAGCGTGGGCGTGCGCCTACCCGGGAGCTTCTTGACAGCTGCCGAACAACGTCAGCGTACCTAAAAATTTTGGTCCGGGTGGTACTGTCAGATTCAAAGCAGCAAGCGCTATTTTTGAAAAGGACGAAAACCGACAATAACAAAAAATATTAAATCATTAAAATAGAAACCTTAATTTGTTGTTTCCGCTTTTTTTTGTGGTAGAAAAATGCAAATTCAAGACCAACAGTTGAAAAGGCCGCAACAACATTGCGTAAACAAACACGTTTCTGTCGACTTGGGGCCTTCTGGGATCCACCCACGCATCTCACCACCATTAACAGAAAGCTTGATGTTTGCGCTTTCTGTTAGTGGTGGTTAGGTGAGTGGGTGGAGTTCAAAAGGCCTCAAGTCGACAGAAACATGTTTGTTTACAAAATGTTGATGTGGCCTTTTCAATTGTTGGTTTTGAATTAAGTGCGGCATGATGAATTTGTTTACTAGAAGCGAAAATTATGTCTAAAAACCCGATTTAATCCACCTATGGTGAACAGAACCCTTCTTACACTTATTAAAATTATTGTTGTATAATTTGTATTTAACATATTTATTTTGTGTAATTGACCAAAAGTTCTAGAAAATATTGTGGATTTGGCATCTAGTGGATTGGTTTCCAAAATAGCATCATGGGTCATGGACTAAACTATTAGAAATGCCAGACACCTCCTAGAATCTTGTGTGGAATGATTAAAAAATAGCTTACATATTCTGGAATATTGTATCTTGCCATAAGATAACTGTCAAAAGATCTTGAATCGATTAACAAATGGGTAAGAAAATCAGCGGAATACACTTTGTCTAATATCTCTTAATCAGTCGATTAAATTAGCTCCGAAGTACTTGGTATTCATGGTTATGGTGTAGAAAGGACAAAAATGATGTACCTACTAAGTTAATCAGTTTTGGCATTAGCTAGTTATTTTGGCTGGTTCTGCCATTTTACCCACAGTATATAGAATCAAAGCTTTCATTTAACATATTGTTAGTTTTCAAAGAATTCCTGTGTGCATTTGTAATTTGTTATTTATAATTTTGTTGAAAACAATAACCTGCTAGTATAGACTTTGTGTCAGCATTATTTATTTAAAAATAATTTCCCATAGACTGGTCAAAAACTAATGCAAGATAACAAATGAATTGAATAATAAAAAAATAAT
Organism: Aedes albopictus; assembly: GCF_035046485.1. Lineage (NCBI taxonomy): Eukaryota > Metazoa > Arthropoda > Insecta > Diptera > Culicidae > Aedes > Aedes albopictus. The sequence goes on along the minus strand of NC_085136.1, from coordinate 312,572,364 downwards.
TTATTGAAATACTCTTCGTAAGATATCTCAGTAATCAAATGTCGAATCGAAATAAAATTTCAGGGCCTTTTACAAGGATACTGTAGCTTTCATTTGGTGCTTAGAGAACCTAAATCGGTTGACAGACGGCTGAGATATTTATTATGGTACACTTGGTCAAAAATCTCTCAAAAAGTTATCCTGTATTACTCCCATGTACTCTTTGAAAGATATCTCGGTAACCAAATGTCCAATCCTAATGAAATTGTATGGGGTTTTACTAGAATGTTGTAGCTTTCATTTGGTGCCAGGATAACCGAAATAGGTTGACAGACGGCTAAGATATTTATAATGATACACTTGGTCAAAAATCTCTAAAGGTTTTGTTGTATAAATCCAAAGCACTCTTCGAAAAATATCTCTGTAACCAAATGTCCAATCGAATTAAAATTTCTGGGCGACCTACTAGGATGCTGTAGCTTTCATTTGGTGCCAAGAGAACCCAAATCGATTGACAAACGGCCGAAATATTCATTATGATACACTTGGTCAAAAATCTTAAAAAGTTTAGATGTATGACTCATAAGTACTCTTCGTGAGATATCTCGGTAACCAAACGTCCAATCGAAAAAAAAATCAATAGCGTTCTACTAGGATGTAGTAGCTTTCATTTGCTTCCAAGAGAACTCAAATCGGTTGACAGACGGCTGAGAAACGTGCGTGACTTTTTTTTGTAACGCACATACACACACACACATACACACATACACACATACACACACACACACACATACAGACATTTGCTTAGTTCGTCGAGCTGAGTTGATTGGTATATGAGACTCGGCCCTCCGGGCCTCGGATCGAAAGTCGGTTCTTCGAGCGATATTTATACCCTTCTTATGGGTGTAAGAAGGGTAAAAACGGGTAAAGGCAAAATATTCGACTTTCATAAAATTAATAAGAAACTCATGTTTTTTTAAGCACCAACAAGTAATAAATTAGGTTACTTATGCAAACATTTTACAGCTACATATCTGGCGGCAAGCTTGCTATTTGATGAAAACATTCGCGAAATGATGCGATTTACTTTCGACAACGAATACGTTTTCACCCATCCTCGCTTTATTCAATCAACCTCCCATACGAGTAGCACACGAACGGACTCAGCACTGATCAGCATAGTTGAGTCTTCCTTTTCGCCGTTGAGCCGTTGCGTTCTAGCCAAGCATCTCTTTTCATCGCTTTCGATGCTTTTCGACAGCTTATCGCGAAGCATCGTTGGCTGGAAGCTTTATTTGTATGGTATCGGTACATGCGAATGTTGCTTCTGTGAGCGTGTCGAGCGTTCGTGCCGTAGCTTCGCAAACCAACCTTGTAACCGTTCAAGAACTCAACCAAGGTTTTTTCGTAAACTTTCGGTGGCTTTAGCGCCACTCTCGCTTGCGAGAGACCACCAGTCTGTTGATTTGCCCGACTTTGCTGAGACAAGTCCTCAGGGGTTATTCGAACGGTTGTTTTGACTCACCAAAACAAAAGGACCGAACTAGACACTTTCTCGACCGCTAGAAAAACGCCAAACTTTTGCTCTAAGATCACCAATCTTATTATCCAAATTACCCAAACCTTCGTCGACTTAAACTCGCTCAAACACAATCGCAAACTCGAATGAAAATTAGAAGTCCGGCGGCTCAATTAGCCCAAACGAAAAACGGAAACAGAAACGTAAGAAAAAGGGAAAACTTTCAGTGTTCAAAAACGGGATCAAACTAAGTCTCGGAACTTCAACTTTACAATTACTTTTATTGAACCTTTCTCATTCGGGTTGGATTATTTTATGGTAGTGGGAAATGGGAAAAACTATTCATGGCCATGAAAAAACTACCACATACCTGCGCAGGATTTTGGATGTCGTTGACTCGAAGCGGCGTATTCTACGATGCGATGTTCGACTCGATGAGCTTCCGGCGGGGTGCCGGCGAAGAAGTCTTGGTCGAATTCGAAGAATTGCTAGCGGTCTGCTAGCAGCGTTCCTCACTCGATGACGGCGAGGAGCGGACCTAAGCTCGTGCTAAGATGGCCGATATAAAGTTGCGGTGGGAAGTGGCGGCTGGACGGAGGCCTTCCGATTTTCTTTAGGGAGAGCTTTCCGCCGACAATTGGTCGCGGATTTCCCGGGACGGTCTTCCGGACCGACACTAGACCCAACGACCCGGCTTCACGTACCTTTCCGTTATGACCGAGCGAGGAATAGTGCCGACCTTCGGACTGTACGGAAAGGGACACGCTTTTGGCGACGTGAACCCAATCCGAGCTCTCCTTGACTCCCGATCCACAGGGGTTGTAACGGTGGGTGGATCTTATACAACGGTTGATTGGCGACCGTTGGAGAATATCGCTCATCTTACTGGCGATCTTCACTTCCCCCGTTTGACTGCCTATGCTAGGCTGGCCTTAGCGGATGCACGAGCTCCTTTCAAACTAATCACGGTGTCTTGCACAGCACCACAAAAGCCCCAAACGACTCCGCTTGTCGAAGGTTCGAACTCCAGCCCGTACCAAAAAAGCGCCCAGGCGCTGAAAAGTCCAACGCGAATGATAATTTAATTACACTGATATTTAGTTAACACAATTTAAAGAATTTACCTTTTTTGTACGATTTCAAAGTAAAACACTAGAATAGTGTTCGCGTGGAACAACGGAGACTACGTCTCAAGCTATAAAAATACAAAATTACAAAATATCACCGTTTTGAACACTTCACTGAATTCACTTTTCTTCAAATTACCTTTACTAAAGGTTAACTAGAGCACAACTCAACTTAACTGAAAATTTACTGTAATTGCGATAACCACTATTCTCCAGCCGATATGCGAGCGAAGTGATCGAGCTTAAGTCGTCTTTCTATTACGAAACCTAACTCTAACAATTCCCCTATTATCTTCTGCAATTGCGCCAATGGCAAATTCAAATGGCGACATAAGAAATTGGCGCTTGTCTAGGTCAAGTCTAGGTCAAGATGGTGATAATGAGACACATATATTCAGGAGCCATTGCTGCACTCACTACGTCTTATTATGGTATGGTTATAGCCGAGACACAAACCAGTCGACATACACAAATTTACTTCTAACGTGGACAGTCACAGGCAAAGTCAGGTTATGTTTCAATCTAATGCAAATGCTTTTCGTCTATGAATTTAAACTTCAATATTGTAGTAAAAATAATTCATCTATTTACTAAATACAATTATTCAAAAATAATTTTGCTTAAAAAGAGAAAAACGTCAAAGCGTTTTTCTGATAATTAATTTCGATTAAGCAATTGTATTAACTCAAGAATTTATTTCAATTTATACTCTTAAATAGAAACTATATACACATTTAACGCAATTCAAACGAAATTTATTTTACTTAAAAAGACAAAAACGTCAAACCGTTACAACCTATTCGGTATGGTTCGGCTGTTCGGGCGAGCGTGTGGCGGCACAGTCAGATGTGTGCAAAATCGTTTGTGATTTACATCATGTTCGTTTTGCCACCTCTTTGCTGCTGGTCATCGCTGATCAGTGCACAGTTCAATCGCACGCGATAAATATACAGTTGATGAGTTGTGATGAGCACTAGTGAGGTGATAATTTGCATCACTGGCGGCAAAGCCAAAATGGAAGTTAAAAATAAACATTTGCAGATGTTTTTTTTTCGAATTTGATCTTTGGCTTGGTCTAGTATACGCAGTCACAAATTAATATGCAAACCGTTTGAACATGTGCTATTATTACATTTCTTACAACAAAAAGAAAAATCAAAATGATTTCAATTTAATGAACATTAGTTTTTGCGCTTCTGTTGAATACGTCCTTTCGATACGAAACGCTAGCCTCTTGTTGGCTTCCACTCACCACGAAACAAAAAGATGTTTTCGCATGGACAAAAATTGTTGCGTCAGTGAAGGATGGACCCGTTACGAACAGTAACGACATCTGCGATTTGCAAGTAGGTACGCGAAACTGAGCTCAGCTGTCAAGTTGCGGGGGGGTTGGCGTGCGCGCTGAGCAGGAAACCAACTCAACCGTGGCGAGGAGCGTGTTCACTAGCCTGGTAAACGGTTTATATGGGAAAATACAAAAAATGGAAAAACTCAAGTTCCTGTATACTTTTTGAGTTCCACTTTGGTCCCATATCAACTGTGCAAAATTTCAGATCGATCGGAAAAACTATATTTTAGCGCCCGCCATTCTTAGTTTTTCATACGATTTACTATGGAGAAATTTTACTCCCGCAAAGAAAAATCGCTAGGAGTCACCCCTAGATCCCTAAAAATAAGTCGACGAATGATTTCTGTAGAATACTTTACTAGGAATCAGACTTCCGAAGACAGCAAATCGATGCGACGTTCGTGGAAAAAGTTATAAGGCCTCACCCGATCGATAAAATAACGAGATTTTATTATTTATTGTTATTCCTTACATGTTAAACAGCGTTTGCATGCCATTCGGTTTTCAGTCAATAACTTTTTCCACATGCCTCAGATCGCTTTGCGGTCTTCGAAGGGTTGGTTCCTCGTAAAATTTCCAATCATTCATAGATTTATTTTTGGGGATTAAGGGGCAACCTGTGGCGATTTTTCTTTGAAAAAGTGATTTTCCCCATACTAAATCGTATGAAAACTTAAAATGGCTGGCGCTAAAATATAGTTTCTCCGATCGATCTGAAATTTTGCACAGTTGATATGGGACCAAAATGGAACTCAAAAAGTTTACAGGAGTGAAATGTCTTTTTGTGTCCCACGCTAGTTCACCCCGTAGGCCAGAGTATATCAGAATTTAACCCGACGCCAATCTGTGTTCTCCAAAGTTCGGCCAACGGACTTCGCTCAGTCCTAGGATCCCAAGCTTCATACGGCATGCCTCATTGGCTAGTTGTGCCAGTTTACCCTGCTGGGCTAGGGTTAATACAGTCTAAGTTCCAATTCTTGTCCGTTGTTTCGCGCTAAAAGTCGTTGCCGTTGAATCAGTTCGTAATCTTTAATTTTCGGTTTCAGTAACGGTTTTTTGGGGTTCCGGAAGCAGTAGGTTGTTGGCCTATGGTCCCCTATCCACCATGGTAGGGCTGCCACCTTAGGTATAGCTTCCGGTGGAGGAGCATTTCATACTCAGCCGCTGAATGCCAGAAGTGACGCTGTTTGAGACGCACCTCCTTGATGAACAGACGCTCGGGTCGTACCTCAGCAATCTAGCTGAAGTCAGAAGGACAACAGTGCCCAGGGTGCACTACCAGCTAAGCACACAACTCTTAGCTGGCGGTCTTTGTCATCGCTTGACCCGTAGAAGCATGAGGTAGGAACTTGTGAGGACCAGAGCTATGTTGGACACTCTCCTTATCGACTCACTATTTTGCAGCCCAAAAAGTACTACTCACGGTTATGAGGTTCAGTCTCCATGCGTTTCTACATTGAACACATCATCAATTAACAAATTCTCTGGTTGCAAACCAAGTTCAAGCACGTCACTGGACACAGCTACTATTAAGATAATATATTTGATTTTATGAACAAGGACTACTCACTCGGGTAAAGCCTGTATCCGCAATAATCGGGACACAGAAGTACGGCTGTAGCTCTGTAATGAATCGGTAAAATTTGCCAAATCATTGACCAAGAACTCTTTGGTGTATGTTTATTATGTGTGCCAAATTTCATAAAAATCGATGCATTACTTTTAACTGTGGATGAAAAACAAACAGACGTGGTTTTAAGCATTTTGTACAATCATGACCAATTTTCATTCGCATAATAGATGGTTCTTTTACGCTACAGTTCAAAGTTCTGTGATGATAATTATAAAATTTCGTTAGCAGTTATGATACTTATAGAGACACTTTCTTGCAAAATTTCATCAACGTTGATCAATTAGTTTCAAAGTTACTGGTGTTGATAGGGGTGAGTGTTAGTGAAAAATTTTCGTGTTTTTCATGTGTGATGTTTGCCTATTCATAACTTTTGAATTTCTCTGCCATTTTTCATGAAATTTTTACAGAAGATAGTTGATTACGTGTATATTATGCCTGCAAAATTTGATGATTATTGATATAGTACTTTCATTAGTACAATCGAAACAATAAAGGGTGCTGACTGTTTGCTGTCTGAGGAGCTAAAATCACGTTTAGTCCCAATACAGGGTGCGGCAGGAAAAAATGCGAAAAGTTCAAGGCACTATTACACGCTAAATATGGAATATATATGACTATTTTTTCATGATAGTGTATCAGTCAATGTCTATATTCTAGCACTGAAAAATAAAAATGAACATATTTGATGTTTAACATATGATAATGTAGGCCTAATAAGCGGATATCAATAAACTGCGCGCCCAATGGTCATTAAACAAAATGACTATAACAGTATCAAAATTAGCTCAAATTCGATGAACAACCAGACCAAACTGATCCAGAGCCATGTAGTTTCACATACCAGATGAAATAAGTACATATATTTGATGATATTGTAGAGAAAATCAAAAATTTTGTTTTATGAGATGCGAAATTTAGCGACCTGTGCGATTTTCTGCGGTTTGAAAATTCTGGTTGTCTTCATCTTCAGGCGCCGCCCTGTAAAGGTTAGTGACCAAAATGGGAAATTTTTTAATTAACTTTTCAGAAAACTAGCCTATTATAGATCATGGAACGTTGAAACATAGATTGGTTAATGTCAAATGGACGAAAATGAGGTTTGAAGTTGAAAAACACTTTCGCATTTTTTCCTGCCGCATACTGTACATGTTTCGACTATAAAATTGTTGATAGTGCATCGATTTTTTTGAAATTTTGCCTAAGCAACAAATGTAGATTGAGATGTTTGCGTTCAAAATTTCAGCCATTTTCTTCGCCAAATTCAAAAGTTACAGCGCTGGCAAGCAAAACTAGAGTCTGTACAAAATTCAATGGCGCTCATTTCACTCTTTCATCGCTACAAGAAAAAGTACTGCAACGATCCACATGAAATTTTGTAGGTGAAATGAACACATCTCAAGATGTTATGAGGCCAAATTTGAGCAATTTTAATGTATCTATTGCAGAGTTACAGGTGTATTTCTGTGTCCCGATTATTGCGGATACAGGCTTTAAAAGCAAATTCTAGCATTGTTTTGATACCGTCGGGTTTGTTTATTTTCTTCTGACAAACCGTGAGCAAGTCGTGCTCGCCAATCATCCCGCGCCCTTGTTGTTGTAAACGGTCGTGTTAGAATTTTGGAAACTGAGAATAGGTTAATGTTCGATGGTCGAGAGAGGTGGCTGGTAGGGGAACTGCGGGCATAACGCCCCCCGGGGGCAAAACGCCTTCACGCGATTTCATCATATTGTGGAGGTTTCCGTTAAATGCAAGCAAACTAGAACTCAAACTGAGCAGGTTAAGCCCAAGAACGGCTGCTATTGTCGAAAGAAAAGCGTGAAAAACGACGATTTTCCACATTTGGAAAGATTCCCTAATTTGCAGTGCACAGAAATTAAGACATTGCGCGCTGACTATATGGAATCAACCTATGAAATTACCACGCGCCTCCTACCCCTTCATTTGCTGCTGGGAAGAGTTCGATGGAGCCCCTTGGTATTTCACAACAAGTCAAAGCGGGAAATGCCAGCGGGCGTTTTGCCTCACCCAAAAAGGCGTTTTGCCTCCTGCAGTTTTCCGGCACCTAAAAAGTAACATTTTTTTAAATTGTTTATTTGACTGGGAAATTTTATGGGCACGAGGGCCAAAAGTTGAAGAGTCTTAGGTAAAGACGTAAACTGCTCTTCAAGGCAGAATACGACCTTAAAATAAGCATCATTTGAGGTTTATGACCACATATGCTTAGCCGGGGCGTTATGCCCCGCTTTCCCCTAGACCAACACGACCAGATTGTGAGAAAAATATTACACTCCACCCGCGGATCACCCCACCCCCACGAGCGGGAAGACAGTCGAACCAGTAGAACAGTGTGGATATTTTGGAAAGGAGTGTGTTTTATGTGACAGCCGGAAAAATGGAGGCAATTAAAGCGATTCCAAAACAGTTGGCCCGTCGAATCGTGGGCGTGTGCGAGAGAGAAAGACAAAACAGCGCAGCGCTTTGGAAGACACCAGATAGAAAGCCAAACTCGACGATCCGTGTGAAATTAGTGGAGTGAAAAATTGTAGTTTTGTGAACCCGCCCGGTGGATTCAGATTCGGCCGGCCATTTGGGTGGTGAAATATGTCTGCGGCGGGCTGGGTGAGGTTTTTGGGATTTTTGTTCCCCAAATGTATTGTTGTGCCAGTGCCGGTGGTTTCACTACTGTGGGATGACCTCTGCCGAAGCGGCTGGAGGTCGCACGGCTCTCCGCGGACTCCAGTCCAGTTGTTGGCAGCACAGCATGTGTGATCGTAAATTTAGAGAGGAGGGAGAATATGTACAAACATCGACCAAAATTTACGGCTCACTGAATGGGCAAACCGTTTGGGAGGCATTAGGAATGTTGGTCAGACTGCAGTGACACAGTGATATTCTCCATGTTTCACTTGGAAATAAACGCCACGTGAATGTGAAATGAAATTTTCCAATTACCAATTGTTATTTAACCACTCCCTTTCACCAGACCCAGTAGCAAATGATTTTATAAATTATTTTTTTCCGTTTCGCCACGCATGTTTTCTACTAACAGATGAAACGAATTCCGAATACACTGGAGCCTCTTTTTACGTCACACCACCCTAGCCAAAATAAGCATGAAAAGAGGATATTTTTTGCATAAATTAAGTCAGACCTTTGATGAGATAACTTAATCCGCAAGAATAGGTCTTTCTCCTGGGCGTTTGAGAAACAAGTTCTGCTCCTGGGCCTTCAGGAACGTTTCAAGTAGTTTCGAGGACCCCTAGGAATCCCCTGAGACTTCCTGGAACCCACATCAAGCCCCCTGGAACCTCTTGAGGCCTCCTGGTACCCCCTGAGACTTTGACCCCCAGGAACCCCCCAAGTAGATGTGTGGGCCGAAGCAGATTTCACCGGCAGCGACGTATATAGTAGTCTAAGGCAGCGTCGGAGGCGACACCGGCGTCACGCCATACGCCCTATTCAGCGGCGGCGGCGGCGTAATCGCCGTAATTTTCTTTTCTTTTTTTTTCGTGAATTGCTACTACTTGTCCTGGAAAAAACGCCTGTACACAATATGTTGTTTACTCTTCCCAAAGTACAATTTTTATCAACATTGTTACAATACGTTCAAAGGTTTGAACGTATGGAAATCAGAGGTGTCAATAAAAACTGATCAGGAATGCTTTCTAAAATTTTTGTTGGAGCTTTTCGAGAGGTTCCTTTATAAATTTCTCCATATATTACCTTAGGAATTGCTTCAGGGATTCTCTCAAGCGTTTCTTCAGAAATTCATCCAGTAAATTCTCAAGAGATTTTTCTAGCAGTTCCTCTAGAGGTTTTCAAGGTCATTCTCAGATATTCCTCCACGGATGCAACATGCATCAGATGTTTTGGGATCTATTGAAACTTTTCTTTTGGGTTTCTTTGAGAAACTTTTCCAGAGACCCTTCAGGAATCATTTCAGAGATTATTTCAGGAGCTCGTTCAGTAATCACTTCAAAATTTATTTCTTGGCGTTTCTCGAGTAATATCTCAAGAAACTCTTCTTGAAATGACTGCACGGCATTCTCCAGATTTCAATTCATTGCTTCAGAGATTCCTTAAAATATTTGTTTCTTAGAAATTTCTTCTGGTGATAGATTTTCTTCCAGATTATATATAAATTTCTGCTGCTGAATTTTCCTTCAAAAACTCCCCCAGAAAAATTGCGTAAGAGATTTTTATCCACACACTCCTTTGCGACATTTTGCAAGAAATTCTTTCAAGAATTCCTCCAGAAGCATCTCCAGTAGTTCTTCTGGGGTTTGTTTCAGATCATTCTCCATGAATCCCTTCAGAAATTAAATAAGATATTTATTCTAGAATTTCTCCGGTTTTTTGTCTGCAATTTCTGCACGGAAGAAACCCTGAAGAACTTCTAGATGGAATCATTGGAGAAAGTTCTGAAGGGGGAATTATTGAACGAAACCTCTTTTTTCTGTAGAAATCCATGAAGATATTCTTAAAAGTATCCTTGGAGGATTATGTGAAAGAATACCAGGGGAATTTCCTGTAGGATTTCTAGAAGGAGTTGCTAAAAAAAATTCTGGAAACTCTCCCTCATTCCTTTAAGGATATTTTATTTGTATTTATTTGTTAAAACGAAAGCCTGTAGTTTAACACTTTTTGTTATCACTAACCAAAACTCATGAACGATTTTTTAAATGAATTCCTGGAAGAATTCGTGAACGTATTTTGAAAGAAATCCCTGAAAAACTGTTTGGAGAACACTTAATCTTCTATAATGGTTCAAATTTCATGAGCAATTTCCCACGAATTTCTGTAAAACTTTCTAGGAATTTTTTTTTTTCAAAAATAATTCCTAGAAAGTATCCTTGGAAGAAATCCTGGAGGAATTACATGGAAGAAAACCCGGAGAAACTCATGATTGAATTTCTGCGGAAATCTCTGGAAGAATATCTGCTGGAATCACTAAACCAAATCAAGAAAGAACTTCTGGAGAAATTCTTGGAGACATTCCATGCAGAAATATATTGAAGAAACCATGAAAAAACTTTTGAAGGAACCAATGGAGAAATTCCTGAAAGAATCCTTAAATTACATTATAAAACAGGCTCTGGTTTTATTTCTGAAGGAGGTACGTCCAAAAATAACGTCTCGCTTTGAGGAGGTAGGGGGTTCAAAAAAGTATGATATGACAAATTTCAGAGGTCCCATACAAAAAGTGTCCCATGGGCTGGAGAGGGTTGAAATGAATAATTTTTGCATGACCTAATTAATGGAATTCCGAAAGAATCAAGCATTTTTGGACGTTCTCTATAGAAACATGGTGACATGACATGACATGAGAAACATGATTTTTCAAACAAAAACGGTATGTTACCTTCAAGTTTACTAGAAGATAAATTCAAACTGCTTAAGGCCTAGCTTAAGACAAAAATCTACTCCTAGCGTGCTTTAAAATCTTTTCCAAGCGCACAGAAATTAGACTCAAGCATGAAAATGTTTAGGAGGCCTTGAAAAAGATCTACACTACTTATATACTTCTTAACCCCCTGGCCTGACGTAATATACAAGTATAATACGTATAATACACAGAACTAACTTCTTTTCAGATTATGACATTTGAATTCCAACTAATGGGACCTTGCTATAAGGAAGGTGATGCAATTTTTACCCCTCCTGACCCAGACGTCCACCTGAAAAAAACTGTCTACGTGGCTCCAATTTATGAATGAAACTCCCAGCATTATTGAAACTACAACTAATAATGAAGTGATCCTCAAAATTTCATTGAAAAATATTGATGTTTGCATCTTTGCCAGTGGTTTGAAATTTTGTTGTAAGCCCCGTAGCCAACGGGTTAATGAAGCCTTGGAGAAATTTCTGGAAGAATTCTTAAAAAAAATCCGTGGGAATCCGTGGAATTATTAAATAAATCTGGAGCTCGATTTGAATAGGTCGTATGTGCTTTCGTCGATATAAAATTCGATCAGTTGGATTCGCTTTTTATAGCGGAAACTGTTGAAATTCTACAAAATTGATACATACAACCGATTCCTTACAAAACAGGCTTTCGGTTTTATCATTAAAATCCACCGAAATATCATCCGTATCGCTACTATTACTAAAATATACTGATCGAATTTTATATCGACGAAAGCACATACGACCTATTCAAATCGAGCTCCAGAAATATTAAAAAAAAATCTAAGGGAATTCCTGGAGAATGATTTGAAACAAACCCTGGAATGTCTACCGGATATACTTCTGGAGCAAATCTTGAGAGAATTTCTTGCAAAATGTGTGAAAGTTATTTGTGGATAAAAATCCCTTAAGCCTTTTTCTCAGAAGAATTTTCGGAGGAATATTTGACATCAGAAATTCAAATCAAATCTGGACGAAATCTTGAAGTAATCATAAAAATTAATTTCTAAAAAAAATGCAATGCCTGGAAGCATGCTCTACAGTAATTCCAGAAGAATTACTTGAAATATTCCAGGAGAAACGCCAGGAAATAAATCCCAAAGTGATTCCTGAAGGGATTCCTGGAAGGGAGCCTGAAAAAATGTCTTTAAAAATCCCCGAAGATGGTTTAATTATTTAAGTTAGTTTAAAATACAGAGATATCTGAGGATCTTCTGCAAAACCCTCTGGAACAACTTCTAAAAGAATCTTTTGAGAATTTTCTGGCGTAATATCTGAGTTTCCAAAGAGACGCCTGAGATATTTAATCACTGCAGGAGTTCCTGAAAAGAATCATAAGGGAATATACAGAGAATTAAATAAGGAACCTTTCGAGGAACTCCAACAAAAATTTTAGTGGGCGTGTTTTAAGGAATAGCAGTAGCAATTCACGAAAGTTAAATAAAAACAAAGTTCACGCCGATTACACCGCCGCCGCCACTGCCTTAAACGACCATATACGCCACCGCCAGTGGAATCTGCTTCGGCGCACACGTCTATTCTAGAGGCGCACATCGTCTATTGTTGCTCTTATCAGTCTGGTAAGCTTCCCGGGAAAGCTGTCCTCGTCCATGATTTTCCATAGCTCTTTGCGGTCGATACTGTCGTATGCCGCCTTGAAGTCGATGAACAGGTGGTGCGTAGGGACCTGGTATTCACGGCATTTCTGGAGGATTTGCCGTACGGTGAAGATCTGGTCCGTTGTCGACCGGCCGTCGATGAAACCGGCTTGGTAACTTCTCACCAACTCATTTACTTTAGGTGAAATACGACGGAAGATGATCTGGGATAACACTTTGAAGGCGGCATTCAGAATGGTGATCGCTCGAAAGTTCTCACTCATTAACTTGTCGCCTTTCTTGTGGATGGGACAGATTATCCCTTCCTTCCACTCCTCCGGTAGTTGTTCGTTTTCCCAGATCTTGACTACTTCTGGTGCAGACAGGTGGCTAACTTTTCCGGGCCCATCTTAATAAGTTCTGCTGCGATACCGTCCTTACCAGCCGCCTTGTTGTTTTTGAGCTGGTGAATGGCATCCTTAGCTTCCTCAGCGTGGGAATTGGTTCGTTCCCGTCCTCTGCTGCACCAACATAGTCATTTCCTCCGCTGCCTTGATCCCCCGTGCCTACATTCCCAAGTAACCAAAAGTTTCGCTTCCAATGACAAAAGGCACTTTCAAGTTCCGCGAAGTTCAGATAAAGTTCTAAATGGAACTTTCTGGCTGCTTAAGAGGCTAACGATGAGCCTTGCTGGAACTTCGGTCACAAGTTTCGGCAAGGCTCATTGTTAGCCTCTTAAGCAGCCAGAAAGTTCCATTCGGAACTTTATCTGAACTTCGCGGAACTTTAAAGCTGCTTAAGATGCTACTCGGAACTTTGTCGGAACTTTCAAGCTCATAGAAGTTCAGTTCAGTAGCATTGTGTTTCAATGAAGATTAAATTTATTTCTTTTCCAGAAAACAACTGTTGAGGCATGCACGAATAAAAGACAAATATGAATTTATTAAATCAATAAATATTAGGCTTGAGCAAAAAAATAAAAATTGCTGCCTATCGGATTCGAACCGATACTCGCTGCGTGAGAACCCTACGCTCTATCACAGTACTACAGCTGCGATTGAGTTATCAGCAGGTATAGGCTGACTTGAATCGATTTTCTGTCGGCAGCTAGTTTTGCACATTTGTACAGTAATGAAGTAAGCTGGGGAGGATTATAACTTGGTGGGCTTATGTCAGATGACATGTAGAACAGATAGATTCTCATGAATTTTGATTGAGCGTTCAGACTGAGCATTTCTTCGAAGTTTTCAATGACAAGTGTGTTGCTCACTCCACACTTGATAAGTAACCTTAGCGAGAGCTCCCAGAATCGGTTCTGGAGAGGTTTCACCCCTGCCAGGACCTCTAGGCTCGCATTATGCGTTGAGTGCTCTGGGAGCTCTCGCTAAGGTTACTTATCAAGTGTGGAGTGAGCAACACACTTGTCATTGAAAACTTCGAAGAAATGCTCAGTCTGAACACTCAATCAAAATTCATGAGAATCTATCTGTTCTACATGTCATCTGACATAAGCCTACCAAGTTATAATCCTCCCCGTGTACACTTCACTAATGACAGTACCTCTGTTAAATACGATCTGTCCATGAAACAAGCTATTCATGGAATACCAGATCAACTTCGATGTATATCTATTCCTCGCATTTTTAACGAAAAGTACCAAAATGTCAATTCCTGTAAGAGATTCTTCACTGATGGGTCTCGCATAAATGGATCCACTGGTTTCGGTGTTTTCAATGAAAATTTCACCGCCTTCCGCAAACTTCAGGAACCTTGTTCGGTTTATGTTGCTGAGCTGGCAGCAATCAACTTCGCTTTGGGGATGATTTCCAACATGCCCGTAGACCATTTCTTCATCTTCTCGGATAGCCTTAGTTCGATGGAGGCACTCCGGTCGATGAAACCTGTAAAACATTCATCTTACTTTCTTACAAAAATAAGGGAGCAGATGGGTGCACTGGTCGAAAGATCATACAAGATTACCTTTGTATGGGTCCCCTCATATTGCACAATTTATGGCAATGAGAAGGCGGACTCTCTCGCAAAGGTGGGCGCACAGGAAGGTGAGATCTATGATAGAAGAATTTCACACGATGAATTTTTCCATTTAGTTCGTCAGAGTTCTCTTCAATGTTGGCAACATGATTGGCGAAATGGCCAGCTGGGACGGTGGTTACATTCTATTATTCCTAATGTTTCTTTGCGAGTGTGGTGGTATGGTCTGGATGTAAGTCGCAATTTCATTCGCGTGATGTCAAGACTTATGTCCAACCATTACTCGCTAGACGCGCATTTACACAGGATTAACCTCGCGTTGAGCAATGTTTGTACTAAGTGCGGTTCCGGTTATGATGACATCGACCACGTAGTTTGGCAATGCCCGGATAATGACGCCTCCAGAGCGCTACTTTTGGATACCCTTGAGGCCCGAGGTAGACAACCCTTTGTTCTTGTGAGAGATGTGTTGGGGACCCGCGATGTCACATACATGGGATGTATTTTCGACTTTCTTCGCTCTGCTGGTATAAAAGTTTAATTTGCTTGTGTTTTCTTCTCCAGTTTTTTTCTCTGTTTTGTCCTCTTTGTGTTACCAAGCTGCTCCTGGCCATCCGGAAGACCAAGTCCCACAACAAGTTGGTACCAACACCACAAGGCACCGAATACGCTAGCAAGATGCGATTCACCCCCGGATGAGCAGCAGTGAAACCTTTGGCCCAATCCTTACCCTGTCCATCCCTCAAAATGTGACCTTCTAACCTCGAGCTGCCACGAGTACCCTGGCTTCCACCCATTACTAACAGATATCAATAAAAAGTTATTACTCTGTATAATGAATACTATTAAGTACAGAGAAAGATCCTCGGCTCCGTAAAGCGTTATACGCGATTGAGCCCCAAATAAACAAACTAGATAAAAAAAAAGAAGTAAGCTGGACTTTATCAAGTGTCTTCAGAAGCGCAGCGGTAAGACGGCAGGCTATCACGCAGGAGGATCCAGTTCAAATCTACATAGCAGCGACATGTGTGAAAATATAGTTATCAGAAGCAATTTCCAGACATGAATCACTAACCCTGATTCTGAAAAACACATTTTTGTTTCTGCTTGAATTTTATCAAAGTTATGTCTGAAGCTGCTTAGAAGACCATCCAGCTTTCAAGTTCCAAAATTGAAGCTGCTTAGAAGGCTAACGAGCAACCTCGAACAAGCTGCTTAGCTTATAAAGTACCCTTTTATCTGAACTTTTGGTTACTTGGGTTCTCTTCGCCATTCAGGTGCTCGTCGAAGTGCTGCTTCCACCTTTCGATCACCTCACGTTTGTCCGTCAGGAGGCTTCCGCCCTTATCCCTGCAGATTTCGGCTTGCGGCACGTAGCCTTTGCGGGATGCGTTGAGCTTCTGGTAGAACTTCCGTGTTTCTTGTGAACGGCACAGCAGTTCCATTTCCTCGCACTCCGCTTCTTCCAGGCGGCGGGTTTTCTCCCGGAAGAGACGGGTCTGCTGCTTCTGCTACTGTCTGTATCGCTCCACATTCTGTCGGGTTCCATGCTGCAGCATTACCGCCCGCGCTGCATCCTTCTCCTCCAGAACCGCTCTGCACTCCTCGTCGAACCAATCGTTTCGTCGACTCCGTTCTACGTACCCGATAGTGCTCTCGGCTGCGTTGTTGATGGCTGCTTTGACTGTACTCCAGCAGTCCTCAAGAGGGGCCACATCGAGCACACCCTTGTCCGGCAACGCTGCCTCGAGATTCTGCGCATATGCGGTGGTGACATCCGGTTGCTTCAGTTGCTCTAGATCGTACCGGGGCGGCCGCCGGTACTGTACATTGTTAATAACGGAGAGTTTTGGGCGCAGTTTAGCCATCACCAGGTAGTGATTAGAGTCGATATTAGCGCCACGATAGGTCCTGACGTCGATATTGTTGGAGAAGTGCCGTCCATCAATCAGAACGTGGTCGATTTGCGATTCCATTTATTGCGGTGATCTCCAGGTCTAACGATACGGGAGGCTGTGCTGGAAGAAGGTGCTACCAATAGCCATGTTCTTGGAGGCGGTGAAGTCGATGAGGCGTAGGCCATTTTCGTTCGTCAGCTGTTGGGCGCTGAACTTTCCAATCGTCGGTCTGAATTCGTTTAGGTATCCTATGATGATCTTGGTTTGGGCAGCTGTCGTATTCGCGTTCGAGCTGCGCGTAAAATGCGTCTTTGTCATCATCAGTGCTTCCGGAGTGAGGGCTGTGCACGTTTATTATGCTGATGATGAAGAATCGGCCCTTAATCCTCAACCTACACATTCTTTCGTCGATCGGCCACCAACCAATCACGCGCCTTTTCATGTCGCCCATCACTATAAAAGCTGTTTCCAGCTCACGTGTGTTGCCGCAACTCTGGTAGATGGTATGATTACCTCTAAACGTTCACACCATGGATCCTGTCCAACACAACTCCTGCAGCGCTACGACTCCGAACCCGCGGTCCTTCAGTATATCGGCGAGTATGCGGGTGCTCCCGATGAAGTTGAGAGATCTGCAGTTCCACGTACGGAGCTTCCAATCACAAGTCCCTTTTCGTCGCTGTGGTCGTCGCTATTGGTACTTATCGGTTCGCATTCTTCTCTTGTTGATTTTTCGGTGCTAGTCTGTTTACGGCTGACTCGCAGGGCCTGACATCAACCCACTAACCCAGAGAGCTGGGCTTATCTTCCCGGAAGCTACGGGTTTTGCATTGGCATGTCCTCCAACTACAGTGCTAAATAGCTAGGCTCAAGCGCCAGTCTTCGCCGGGGGTGGTGTTTTTAATGGGCGCCCAGGAGATAGGGAAGTGGAACCATCTCGGCAGGGGTCCTATTTTGGGCACTTTTCTGCTATAACTCAGGCAATTCTAAACCAATTGATACAATTTTTGGAACGCGATGAGATACGTATAGTATCTAGCCGTGTACAAAATTTCAATTCAATTGGTTTGGAATTGACTGAGTTATAGCGAAGAGTGCCCAAAATACCGGCCGCTGCCCAAGTGGTTCGCTACCCTAATATTTTACCTGAGCTTAACAAAATGGAAGAACAGGAATGCCATATTTACAAATTTATCTGTATTATATAGATTTTTGAGCAATCTGTACGGTTTAGTTTTACATGAAATACAGATTTTTGAGCTAGATAGGCTATTTCATTTTTGAATGGGCTACAGATTTTAGAAAAGAGTGATACAGATTTTTCAAAAAACAATCATCTGGCATCCCTGCCCCTGAGACCTCATTAGACAGCCTGAGACTTTCTTGAATCCTCCTGAAATGCTCCTGAGATCATCAGGAACTCCCCTGGAGTCTCTTGTAGACCCCTTGAAACGCCCATAAGACCTCTAGGTATTCCTTTGGACTCTCCTGGGACTCTCAAGTCCTCCTAAGACTCCCTGAGAACCCCTAAAACACCTCTGAGACCTCCTGAAGCGCCCCTGGGACCCTCTGAGAGCCTCTGGGATCATCTAAAATGCCCCTGAGGAATTTGAAACATTTGCAAGCTTTAGTAGCATTTTGCATTACATTTGGGTCTTGATTGTACAAACATCTAATCCCAATAAAAAAATCTGTGTCATTGTCTGGGGCAAAGCATTAACTCCCGTCTTATCGTAATCTAGGTCTCGCCAACGTTTCACAACCAGCTAATGGTCAATCAATTTTCTCCTCCTTTTCCATCCCTTCTTGCTCCACCGAAAACCCACGAATTACATAACAATACACAACCGTATCGTAAACGACCTCGTCGTCGTCGCCTCGGTCGATTACAATGTGACCGCCTCCCCCCGCATTCCCCATTTCCCACAGTTCCCAATACGTCTCGCTCTGCCCTGGTAGAACCTAGAACACAGCTTCATATAGATCCGATCGTAAAATTAAGTTTTCGGAAGCAAGCCATAAAATATGAGATCGCTGCGGCTGCCGGCGGTCCAACATAGTTGCTGCTGGTTGCTACTTCCGATGTGATGACGCTCTACGACGGCTACATGCTATTATAGCCTGACTTTTAGCCTGATTGCTGCTGTTTATGCGTGTCCTCCCCTTTCATTTCCGCCGCTTCTTTCGAGCGCTCTGCCATCATCATCGGAGTGTGTAGTGTAGCTTCGACAGCGGAAAGGATGGCGCCGATTTCCGGCTCGAAAACAAAAACAAACCATTTGGGCGGGGTCGGCGCGTATCCTCGAAAACAATAGGACACGATATTTTTGGGAAGACTTCCGATGGGGACGTATCGATCCCACTGCAATGGTCGGGGATTGTTTGGAGAATGGCTTGTCACCCGTTCGATGAACGATGGGTTTGGGCTCGGATTTCGAGTTTCGTTTGTTTTTACTGCGTAATCCGGAAAATCTAGGATCAGTGATTGGCGATATTTGATTTGAAATGATTTCGAGACTTTTTGATCCACCCGTATTTTTTTCAGAAAAAAATAGGGTTTCACTTAGCTTAGCAATACCATTTTAAATACATATAGTCAATATCAATTTGAATTGATCTATTTTGCTACGTGGACAAATTCGAACACATGGAATGTCCCGACACAAACGAGCTTACAACTCCCGTCCTAGATGACACTACCGCAACCACAAATTTCATGACACGACCCAATTTCATCTGCCACCAATCGCGCGACAAAGCCTGCACCGTCGTCAAAAACCGCAGTGAAAAATCGTAACACGATCCGAAAATGGTGTTCCGACGACCGAACCACTCCACGGGGTGTCTCCTCTATGAACGGTTCAACATCACCACCCGAAACCCGGTGTAACAAATTCGCCTCCCGCTCCGAGCTTTGCACCGAGCAATTACAACAAGCCGTACCATAAACCGCCCGCCGCCTTACAAGCGAAACCACATTTGATAGTTTTGGGTACAGAGCGACGTCGTCGTCGTCGTGGTCGTCCATTGTTGGCGTGGTTCTCTTTTCTGCCGAAAGGGAATGAAAACGCCGGTCTTTATACTAGGCACTAGGAACACGATGGAAAGCGTGACCAGAAGAACCACATCATGGACGTTTGTCCGTGTACCGTTGTAAAACCCCTTTTGCGAAAGGAAATTTTTACTGCTGTGCTTTCGGCGAAAGCTGATTTTATGTTCATGACGACCATAGTACCCAGCCAGTTACGACTTGAAGGTCGATGATGACAAGGGGGGGATGTAGTTTTTCGCTTATTAAACGACAGAAATGTATATGACTTCTTCCGAAACTGTGCGTCTCCACATAGTGTTTTTTATTTCGCAACCGACTAACGCCCAAAGTGTTTCACAATTTTAATCTTCATAAACATTCGTTATCAATAGGCAATTTCCAGTAAAATAAACACGTAAAAATTGGAAGTCTATGCTGTAGTTCCTAAAATATTCTTCAATGTGGGTCCTAAACATCTGATGTTTCGTCAAGCTGTATTTTTACACAACTTTTATACTATCGTTGTATTTGATCCGTTAATATACATCTATAAGATGCATCTATAATGAGTGATAGAGAGGATAACTACTTAAGAAGAATAATAAAATGACTGCCAGATGACATCATGCTTTACTAAAGATGTCTAGGCTGCCGTTCTACGCCCAATTGTCCCATGTTATATGGAAATCCCATATAATATGGGACAACTATGCATAGAACGGCAGTAGGGCATGAAACAAAAAATAAATTTCTCTCTGTTTCTCTTACTCTCCCACTCTCACTAGTTCTAACTCGCGCTGGAGGGAGATTTCCGGTAGAAACCCAGGGAGAACGCATTGAAAAACACAGAACAACCCCACGATTCTGGTAATCCTGGAAGAAATCCCGTACAGAATCCCTGATTGGATCCTTAAAAACACGGAAGGAGCCTTGGCTGCAAGCTCGGCAGGAATCCCTGAAAGAGTAATTCAAGAATCACGAGAGAAAATATTGGAATCCTACCTAAAAGAATCCCACTAAGATTCACTGAAATGATCATAGAGAGAATACCAGGAAGAATCCCTGGAGAAATCTCAGTAGGAACCTCTTAACCTTCCTTTTGTATCACGTTGGCAGCAGCTCGCTTACGTAGTGTACGGTTTGGGTCAAAAATGACCCTAATGCCAAAGGAGGGTTAAAAAAATCTTGTGAAGATCCCGGAAGGCATCTTTGAAGGAGTTCCAGCAGTAATACCGGCTAGAATCCCGACTTACTAAATGCTTTACTAAAGCATGATATATATATATATATATATATATATATATATATATATATATATATATATATATATATATATATATATATATATATATATATATATATATATATATATATATATATATATATATATATATATATGTATATATATATATATATATATATATATATATATATATATATAAATAGAATGGTGTTTGTATGTCACGAATAGGCTCGGGAACGGTCAACAGATCGACATAATTCTTTCACTTTTGTATTCGTGCAGGGCTCTGACGTGTTCGTACGGAAAATAATTGCAAAAATCGACCGGGAAAGCAACAAAACAACAACAAACAGCAACAAAGAACATCAAATTATGAAATTCCATTTTGCGAGCCATTTGTCTCCAGAACTGCATGTCAAGAAACATAGTAGGCAGGCAGTACGACGTTTGCCGGGACAGCTAGATTAGGATAATCCTTTCAAGTTTTGCTGAAGCAATCCCACCAGAAATCTCCAAAAATAATCCCGGGAGGATTCTTTATAGGAATACTGGAAGAATCCTTAGAGGAATCCTGGCGAAAAGCTCAACGAGAATCCCTGAAAGAATCCGTGAAAACATCCCAGGAAGGTCTATCAAGGGATATCAGCAGGAATTCCGGTACGTATAACTAAATAATTCCATTAGGATTCTCTGAATATACTTAGCTCAGCAGAAATTTTTGAAAGAACACCAAGAGGTACCTGAAAATATCTTTTCAGTATTTTCTAATGAAACCCCGGCAAAATCTCCCAAGTAGTTTCTAAAGAAATCTCGTAGAGATGTATTTTGTCTTTAATGGCAGAAGTCCTGGTAGGAAACTGAGCAGGGATCTCTGATAGAATTGTAGAAGAAATCCCGGAAGCAATTATTTAATAAATGCCTGAAAAAAAATCGGTATCCGTATACTCTCTCTACCCTACCATCTACCAAGTCTCTACCCTACCCCCTACCCGAACTCTCTACCATATGTTATGTTGTCTCTACTCTGTACTCTGTTCTCTACTCCAATCATCTACCCTACCCTCTACCCTACTCCTTCACCTCTACCCTTTACTCTACCGTTCATCCTACTCTCTGCTCTACCGTGTACCCTACTCTCTACTTTACTTTAACCCTCTACCCTGTCCATCACTATAACCTTCATCCCTACTCTAACCCTCTACCCTAATCCTCTATTAATTTACTCTACCCGTTCACCTTCTTCAGCCGTACCGTCTATCCTAACCCACTAGCCTATTCTTTACCATACCCTCTACCAAAGTCACTACCCCAGCCACTACTTCAACCCTCTACTCTAAGCTTAACCCCCTGCCCTACCATATCCTTGGTGATCATGCCAGTCAGCGGCCCCCTACTACTCTTCTCCCTTTCTCGTTCTAGTTCCGCTCTTCTAGAATTCTTCCAGGGGTTTTCAGAAATCACCCCAAAAATTCCTTAATAAATTCCTCCAGGGATTCTAGAGCTTGAGCTTGAGCTTGATTGACCGCCCGCAGTTGCTACTCCAGTATCGCCAGATCAGCTACACTCACACAAGGAACCAATGAGATAGCTGCTTGGGACTAACAGGCATCTTCAGTGTGTGAGCGTTGGTGGTATTGTATTTTTAGGCGACAATGGCGCCTGCTGCGTCAGGTTGCAGGTCAATAGGGAAGGGGAGGGAAGTGATGATTGCAATCGCTTGTTGGTGGGAAATGTTTATTTTTTTATTTTTTTTATTTTTTCCTCCAGGGATTCCTTCAAAAAATTCCTTCTAAGATTTCTAATTTATTCTTTGAAATTTGTTTTAGGGTTTCAAAAATTTCAGAAATTTGTCAAACAGTTTTTTTTAAAGAAATTGCTACAGAAGTTCCTCCAAGGATTCCTTGAAGAATACTTCTTGAATTCCCTCCAGAAATTTCTTGATAGGCTCCTCAAGAATTCTCTCGTACATGGATTTCTTAATAACCGCCATGCATTCTTTCAGGTAAGTATTCTTTAAGGAAGTTCTACAGGGATTTCTTCATAAATTCCAGCGGAGAAGCTTTCAGGAAGTTACCTATTCAGACATTAGTCTACAGAAATTTCTTGAAGTATGCCATTAGAAAGTCTGTAATGAATTCTTTCACAAATTACTTCATGAATTCTTGAAAGAAATCATTAAAAATCCAGACGGAAATTCTCGCCGCAGATTTCTTCGGAATTTCTCCAAAGATTTTTTATTAGAAATTTATCTAAAGATTCTCTTACAAAAATTTCCATGGGTTGGATGAAATATTTCGCCAGGACTCTCCAAAATAAATCTCCCAGATTTTTCTTCAGGAACTCCTGTAAGGATTTCTCCTAATACACCTTTCCTGATTTTGCTCGATCATTTCTCAATGGATCTCTTCAAAAACTTTTCCGGAGATTCCTATAGAAATCCTTTTAGAAATTCTTTGGAAAATTTGTCGGGAATGTATGCAGCAATTGTTTCAAAAAATATGAGCAGTTATTTTTTTAATAATCTTTCAGTAGCTGCTTTAAAAGTTCCTCTTAGTATCTCAATAGAAATTATTTCAGAGTTTCATTATAAAATCTTGCATAGATTCCTTTGGAAATTTCTCCAGATTACTTCATACATTCCTACAGAGATTCCTTTAAAAATCACACAATTCCTCCAGTGATTCGCTCACAATATCTTCTAGAGATCGCTTCAAAAATTCCTCCAAGATTTGTTTTCAAGAAAATTCTGCACAGCTCCCTGAAGAAAATACTCTACAGATTCCTCCAAAGATTTCTTACAGTACACCCGATACTCGATTTGCATGGATTTTTTTTTTTGTGCATAACCGTGCAAAAACCTTGTCAAGCATAGAAAATTGAAGTTAATAAACAATATATTACAAGGTTCGAATTCCCATAGAATGAGATCATTCATTCGCACTACTACACCATAGAAGATAATATCACATTGGCTGATTACTGTACTGTGGATTTCGAAAGCCTCGGAGAATATTACAAACCTCCAATGGCATTCCCACACACTAACCCACATTGTCCATTCAGGGGTCTAGCTGGACCTATTACCCTCCTTCAGTTTGTAATATTCTCACCAACTTGGAATTATATTTTCCCGACACATAAATGACTACGACAAATGTTCGATATACTAGGCAGCAGCATGATCAGTATAACTACTATATCAGATGACTTGAAGATCTGATTTTTACAGAACTGTTTGCCATTCCTTATACATTCAACTATTCCAATCATTACTATAAAGCACATCGGCCACATGCCCATCATGGAAGATATAATCCCTGTGTTTTTTTTTTGTACAAAAAAAAAATAGATTTTTTTTCCAAAGTTCTCTTTAGGATTCAAAAACTTTTCTACAAACTTCATTTTTAAATTCTTCCCAGAATTCCAAGGATTGCTTGAAAGAGATTCCTCCAGAAATTTCTCCACGGATTCGTTTAGAAAATTAATCCAGGTTATTTTTTTTTTAATTCCTACGAGCAATCTCTTAGGTTCTCCAGGAATTCCTTTAGAAAGGCTTTCATGAAATCCTCTACGGATTCCATCAGAAGCTACTTCAGGGATCCCAGAAAACAATCAAGGGATTCTTCCAAAGACTCTTCCAAGGATTGTTTCGAAATTTCAGCTTGGTTTCACCAGAAATTCTTTCAGAAAATCCTTCCGAAAATTGTACAGGTTCTCCTTCACGTATTCTCTCAGGGGTTTTCCCATGATTATTTTCAGGGAATCCATAGGAAGGAATTTCTTATTATTACTATTTATTAACGACACTTTACCATTATTGTGGCATTCGTGTCATGAGGGAATATATAGTGCATATTACATTGTTAGAACATTACTTTTCTAATTTCACTATACAAATTACTTTCCTTAATAAATTTCAAGATTGATTTTTCTTTTTCAGCGTTATTCTCTAGAATATCCGTAATTGATCCGTTGATTCCACAGTTGGACTAAGGAATCTCTGTCTCTAGGAATTTCTTTTGGGATTTCTGCATACTTGTTGTATGCTTTTTTCTTTCTGATTCCCGCAGGAATTCATACATTGATTGATCCGGGTGTTTCCTTCATTGATTTCTCTAGAAAATTTTCCATGGATATTTTCAGGAACTCGTTCAGATATTTCACCAGGAAGTTCCAAAACAATTTTTGCTACAGTTCCTCAAAAGATTTCTCTACGAGTATTTAGAATATTCAAAGTGCTTTATCCATTTGTTTTCCGAGAGATTTTTTCAGAAACATGACCACAGATTCCTTAAACCTCGCTCAGGAATTTCGTTGAGCTGAGGCATTTTTCCAGGAGTTCTTCCAAAAATGTATTAAGGTGAAACGGGACGCCGTGATATTTTTCCTATCTTGCCTCTCTTTCTAACAATTTGCCTCGCGATTTTGAAGATGGTAATCTCTGAAAACCAATCAGCATATGCACTGCAAGTGAGATAGGTTTTTGTTGCCAAATATGAAGTAGAATCAGAGATTACCATCTTAGTAGCAACATAGCAATGGCGGATATTTCCTCGCCCTTAAGAGATTCTTTTACAATTCTCCCCTTTGCTCTTCCAAAGCGTTTATTTTCTCAAGTATTCACCAGGATAAATTTTTTTTATAGAATATCATTCTTTTATTTCATTGGCGATTACGGAACCGAATAATTTCGTTCTTTTTGGTTTCATCTCACTTAAAAAAATAAACGAAACAAACAGCCTTCCAATCCTTTGTTGAAAATGGATGAAAATGGGAGCCACATGCTTAATAAGAGAACCTATACCCTATATGACTTTGCCTACTACGTTTTGCTTAAGTGCTGATTGCACGCCGCACATAAAAGCAGAGCTCGTGATCTGAAAAACGGTGCAGTGTCTACCAAGTAATTATTTAATACGGATGTAGCCTTGGCTCACGAAAGTAGACACATGCCGTCTGAAAAACTTCTCTCCGGATAACCAGATGTCCACTCTTCCTACTGTACAATTCCCTGGCATTCCAAAGACATTTCAGGGCATTTCAAGGGGTTTAGGGGACTGTCAAGAGGGTTCAGGAGCTTACTAGAGGAGTTCAGGGGTGTTCCAGCGGTTCCATGGTTTTAAAGAGCGTTTCAGAAAGCTCCTGGGGTTTTAAAGAGTGTCAGGGATGTTCCAGTGGGTTTCAGAGAGGGTTCCGAGGGGTCTCTGGGCTATACCACTGGGTAGCAAGAGCATTCAGTGATTTCAAGGGCGTACTTGAGGATTTCAGTGGTTTCAGGGGGTGTCAGGGGCGTTCCAGGTTGTTTCACAGGGGTTCCTGGGGAGGGGGGGGTTGTTTTGCGGGTTTAATAAGCGTTACAGAGTGTTTCAGCTGAAACATTCTAGGGGTTTCATGGGATTACAGGAGTTTCAGGGGTTTCTAGGAAGCTTCAGAGGTGTTTAAAAGGGACCCATAAGGTCTCTGGAGCTTTCAGAAGGGCTTCCTAGGCGTTCCATGGATGATGCAGGGTGTTTCAGGGAATTTAGGGGGTTTTAAGTAATTTTAGGGGCGTTGCTAAACCCCCTAAAACCACTTGAAACACCTTGGTATACCTTAAAAGCCTCCTGCAACTCTCTTAAAACCTTTTTTGCATGGGGTTCCCTGAAACGTCTTGAAATCCTGCTGAAACATTCCTGAAAGCTCCTAAAACACCCGCAAACGTCCTGAAACCATTTGAAGCACCCTAAAATGCCTAGATACCCCTTTAAGAATAGAATTCCTGAAATTCCTTTAAACCACATTTGAAAATACCTTGCCAAAAATAGAAGTTGAGGGAATTTCAATTCAATCGGAATTTACGGCACCCTATGAATCAATTGGAAGTAAAAAGAAGGTTTTTGGTACGGTTCTGAGAACCGTTATAGAACCATGAATCATTTGTTTTGGATTTATGGTAGCTCTAACAACCTTTTTGAACGTATTTTTCGTGAAAATGTTGCTTGGGCAGTAACAATCAACTTCAAATCGGAGGGATCTTTGGCGGAATCGACAAAGAAACTCCTAGAGGACACGATGAAAAAATTCTAAAAGATTTTTTTTGGAATAACAACGAGGGATTTCAGCAAGAATCCCTAGAAGAACCCCATCCACCAATCGTTGGATGAACTCCAGAAGAGATCCTTAGACGAACTTTCGCAGATATCTTTGCATACATTTTAGTGGAATTCATTAAAAAAATCTAATCTCTGAAGAAATTGTTGTAGGAATTCATGAAATAATTACTGGATTTTTTTTAAAGCAAAATCCTTTAAAACTTCTTGTCGAGATCGTTGAGAATTCCTCGGAGAAACTCTTCGTGAAACCTTTGGGCGAATTCCCGGAGCTATTAAAAGAGTAACAACTTTCTATTAGCCTTAGAGTAATCCTTGGAGGAATTATTGAAAGAATTCTTGAGAGAACTTTCAAAGTACCTTAACACCTGAATAACTCGTGAAGGAATTCCAGAAAAACTTTCGAAGGAAATTCCAGGAGAAATCTTTCGAGAAATTCCTGATGGAGTTCATAAGTGATTTTAGTGCAATCCTTGTACGATTCCCAGCAAGCACCTTTGGAGAAATGTGTGATAGGTTTCATGGAGAAATCTGTGGATGAGTCGTTCCAGAAATTTCTAGATGAAACCTTTCAAATTATACCAACTAAAATCGTGAGGGAAGTCTTGATTATTTGTTTCCGTATTGTTTTATTTTGAATGTCTTATTAAATTGTCAAATGCCTCGTCATGGAAGCAAAACTCTCATCAAGATACAATTTTCAACTGAAAGTCTATATCTTGAATCCTTATGATCAAAGTTCTTTCTAAGCTATCTAATTTCTCTCGGTATTTTTTACAGGAGTTCCTCCCATGATATTTCTCATGTCATGGTATTTACATAAGAATGTTTCCCAGTATTCCTTTTGATTTATTTTCCATTATTCGTACCGGTGTTCCTTTAGAGATTTCTTCCAAAGATTTTCCCACGATTTCCCCACAGTACACTCAGGAGTTATTCCTGGGCTTTTCAGAGAATTTCCCGGTATTGCTCTCAGAGTCCCTCACGGGCTTTCTCCCGGAGTTTCTACAAATTCAATCAATTTCCGTGAGCTTTCTTCTAATGTTTCTCCCATGCTTTCTGCAGGATTTCTGTCAGGCTATTTCTTTAAGGCTCTCGCGGTATTGCTGTTGAAGTTTCACCTGAGATTTCTCTCGGAGTTTATTCCAGAATTTCTTTTTTAAGGTTCCTTCCTGTGTTGCTGCTGGGATGTCTCTAAGAGTTTTTCATGCTTTTTTCTGGGAGAAAATACTTTTTCGAGTTTTTCTCCAGAGCTCTTATTGGGGTTCCCGTAGAAGCTTTTGCTGATATTTTTCATGGGAGTTCTTCTTGCGATTTATTTCAGAGGTTCTTCTAGGGCTTCTCGCGTAGTTGTTTCTAAAATTCCATGAAGTGATTCTCCTGAAATTTCTTTAGGAGACTTTCATAACATTACTTCCACAGTTATTTCTAAAATCCCTACCAGAAAGCTTCCCGGGATTCTTTGTTCTTGCCGGGTTTTTCCAGGAGTTTTTTTTTGTAATTCTTCCAGATAAAGCCTACGAAGTTATCAGTAAGAAGCTCCTGGAAAATGTCGGGAGGATTTCTTATGGAATCTTGCAAAGATCTCTGGGAAGAATTATTTAAGAAATCTCGAGAGGAACTTTGGAAGAAATCCCGAGAATATCAGGGACATCTCGGAAAAACGTCTGCAGAAGTCTCGCTAAAATTCCGGGATAAACTATTGAAAATCAATTCCGGAACAAATCTGGGAAAACCCTTGGATGAAATCTTGGAAGAAACTCCTGGAAAAATTCAGATAGAAACTCCTAAAAATGTTGTAGAAAATCTACGATATCCGAATGAAATTGTGCAAATGCTGTAGTAAATATGGCAGCCATAGGCGAGCGGTTGCATCATCACTAATTTACCCTTTCTAACACTGACCAACAGTCTGACGTGGCATGTGCCGTTGTCGCTTAAAAGTCAACAACTACAAGCGATTAAGTAGTCTTTAGCTCAATTCCAATTTCCAAACACTACTGATGAATTGACATCGATTAAAGTCCGCTCTGAATTTCTCATCTGACATCAATCATCGACCGAAAGACTTCACCATTAAACAAGCCCCTCCTAAAAATACTCACGCATGTGATAGCTAGAATTTTTCCCCAAAACATGGAACCATTTCGTTTCCCCTCCGGATTTCCAGCTCAATTTCAACTTTTGTCAATTCCGACCGGTGCGCGGCGGTGAAAAAGGGTTCACTTGTGCAAAAGAAAAATTTACATACTATCAACCACTTCATTACCTGAGGAGATGGACGGAGGACACCCTTGTCGTCTTCCACTGCACTGACTGTCTGCAAGGCGGCAGAGGAAGAAAAGGGCTCGCAACCGTAATAAGATTTCGATCCCTTGCACGAAACAACATCGACGAGGGATTTCGCAGGGGGAAGGTGGTGTGAAATGGTCCTTCGGGATGTAAATTCGCCCTATTTTTTGTGACATTCCAACTGGGACAGAGCCTGCTTTCCAACTTAGCATTTTATGAGCACTTCCACAAGCATTAAAGTTAGTTGAAGTCGCATTTCATCCAACCCTTCCCTACATAGTTACCAAAGAAATGGGTCTTCGTCACAGTCCTTGTCGAACAACAACCGCACACAACAAGTCGACATTCAAAATACTACCCCTACATACATATATGTCTGTAGGCTATTGCCATGATTCCCAGAAAGGAAAAAAATTGGCAAGTTTTTGTAGTGCTTTCCCTACCAGGAAAAAAAAGGATCCATCATCGCGCACCACCTGTAGGAACCCTGGGGACGGACGAAAGGGTTCCCGGACTGGGAATGGGTAAGGGAATACCGTCGTCAACACAGGGAAAAGGTACATTGAAGAGGGAATCCATCGGACGACAACGGTAATGCGATGTCACTTGTGGAAAGTTATTGTTGGAGATCGAAAGGGACATCGTTGATCGGGGGTGGGATATACATTTGAATAATTGTATTTTTCCCGAAGGTTGACATGGGATTCAATCCGATTAGTGGTTAGGAGAATGGAGTTTCTTCGTTGTTGTTTTGATCTTGAAAATGATGGAAGACTATTGAAAAGGATGCACGATGTTCATATGTATGTAGTAACAGTTTTCTATCGTGTTTTGTTTTTTTTTAATTATTTTATAATTCCTTACGTGGTATAACTTGTCGCAATCGTTTAGTGGCACCATCCATGCTATCTTAGGACCACCCCAATCCTCGAAATCACCTAATCCATCAACGTCGATTTCGCACCCACTAGTTTCCAATCACTTGCTTCCATCCCGGTCGAGGCAAGCAACTCAAGTGCACTGAACAAGCAAACAAACGAGAAGAACCGGTGCAGCCGTAGTCGTAGCAGCAGTAGTTGGAAAGAAATCTGGCATCCAATTTCAGCAAGTGTTCACTATTTTTCCAGATCGATACCATACCACATGTGAGCTAGATTTCTCTCCAACCGGCATGTTCCATTTCTTCCATCAAATATGTCACTTTTTGTTTCGTCAATGTTCCGACAACTTCTTCTCCCACATCTTCATCCCTTGAAATATCCAGCAGATGCCTCTCTACGCTCTGCTGACGAGACTGCTGAAGAATGGCAAACAACAACCGCGTTCGTTTTGCTCCGTCGAGAAAGCGATCGTCAATTAGGACGAAATACGTTTGGTCGAATAAGATGAACTTTATCTGAAATTATAAATGCACTTTTATCATTTTAATGCAAATGATTAGATGATTATTATTTCAGGTAGAAATGTTTTCAGGTTCGGCTTCTGGAGTGAGCTTTGGGAAATTGAATCTAGATATGTCGAAATAACATTTTCAACACTAGTTCTAAGGGGGTTTCAAAGGGGGTTTCAGAGAAATTTCGAGATGTTCTAAGGGGCTACCGAGCTGATTTCAGGGGGTTTAGAGATACCCATGACACTTCCTGGAAATACTGAAATTCACAGAAACACCCTTAAACTCCCCTGGAATGCCCAGGAAACATTCTGAAACACCCTGGAACCTCCTGGCATCTTCAGGATCCCCTTTGAAATACCCCTGAAACCCTCTAGATACTCTGGATCGCCACAGAAACCCCTTAAAACCATATGGACCAACCCCGGAACACCCACGGAACCTTCTGAAAATTCCTAAAACCCCCTAGCACGCCTTGGAGCTTCCCTGGAAGTCCCGGAAACCTACTGAGACTTCTAGAATACATCTGGGACGTGTCTGAAACCTCCTGATACCCCATGATACTCATTGAACATCCCTGCAGTGCTCCGGAAACCTATCGAACATAAGTGTTCCTAGGGGTATTCGGGCGTCCAGGAGAGTCCCAGATGGTTTTGAAGGCGTTTCAACGCGTTCCAGCATATTTCAAGGGATTTAAGGAGCCTTCAGGGGCATTCGTGGACTTTCGGAAGAACTCCGGAGGAATTTCAGAAAGGGTATCATAGCGTTTCAAGATGCTCCATGGACTTAAAAGATAAACAAAAGACGCGGACACCGTCTTCAACCAGAAGCTGCACAGACTGAATGAAACTTAACACTAGACAAGGGACACACGGAGCATGCACCAGTGGATACGGAGAAGAAACTATTCTCATGAAAAGTTTCATCGCGCTATTCTCATGAAAAGTTTCATCGCGCGGAATCGGAAATCGAACCCCCATAGCATGGTGCGATTAGAAGCTTGGTGACCCTAACCGCAGCTTATCCATGAAGCTTATCAAGGCATTTTAGGGCGATTCAGAGGGTTTTTAGGCGACTTCGGAGGCTCTCAGATGAGGCTCACGAGGATTTCAGGAGGTTTCAGAGGGCTTTTAGGAGGCTTCATATGCGTTCAGGGAACCTACAGAAGTTTCAGGAGAGTTTCAAGGAGTTTCAAGATATTTCAGTGCGTTTCATGATTAATATTATTATTACTTTATTATAGAGATTTTCTGCCCTAGGTTCATCTCTTCGTTTCATGAGGAGGTTACAGAGGTGTCTTAGGGGACTTCCCGTGCTATTAGGTAAGCTCTACGGGGGATTCTGGGAGGTTGCAGAGCGTTTCAGGAAGTTTCAGAAGATTTTGGAGGCGTTTCAGGACTCTTTAGACCCACTCAAGTGAGTTTCATAGGGGACCAAGGGGGTTTAAGGAGGCGTTTAAGTGCGTTTATGGTGGTTTTGAAGCGCTTTCAAGGGGCTTCGTAGGCTCTCAAGTGCGTTTTACGGGGATATCACGGTGTATCAGAAACTTCTTGAACGCCTTTTGATTTCAGGGGAACTTCAAAACATTTTAAGGCATTTTCAGGCGTTTCAAGAGTTATCAGAGGGGTTTCTGGGGACTTCAAGGGCTCTCAGGTGAGCTTCAGGGAGATTGCAGAGGCGATTCAGGCGGTTTCTTGAAGAATTCAAGAGTGTTTTTTTCTCCAAGATTCGATGATCTGTACTCAAGGGAGTTCTTGGAGATTCTCAAACAGACATTGAACTCGCTACTTGATAGCAATCATCAACTTTATTCAAACGTGTCAGTCGGGACCAACATTTCAAAAAGGTATAACTGCTTGTTGAAACAATGCCTTCTTCCAAAGCTGTATATCGTAGAAATACCTCTT
Organism: Aedes albopictus; assembly: GCF_035046485.1. Lineage (NCBI taxonomy): Eukaryota > Metazoa > Arthropoda > Insecta > Diptera > Culicidae > Aedes > Aedes albopictus. The sequence continues at coordinate 312,539,911 of NC_085136.1, read as the reverse complement.
GATTAATTGTGAGAATTCCTCTTAAGGAATTTGGAGAATACATCCCGGTCAATTTGGAAAATTCCTGCCGAGAAATTTGGAGAATATAACCTGCGGAATTTGGAGAATTTCTCCCGAGGAATTTGGAGAATTCCTCCCGAGGAATATGGAGAATTCCTCCCGAGGAATTTGGAGAATTCCTCTCGAGGAATTTGGAGAATTCCTCCCGAAGAATTTGAAAAATTCCTCCCGAAGAATTTGAAAAATTCCTCCCGAGGGATTTGAAAAAAATCCTCCCGAGGAATTTGAAAAATTCCTCCCGAGGAATTTGAAAAATTCCTCCCGAGGAATTTGAAAAATTCCTCCCGAGGAATTTGAAAAATTCCTCCCGAGGAATTTGAAAAATTCCTCCCGAGGAATTTGAAAAATTCCTCCCGAGGAATTTGAAAAATTCCTCCCGAGGAATTTGGAAAATTCCTCCAGAGGAGTTTGAAAAATTCCTCCCGAGGAATTTGAAAAATTCCTTCCGAGGAATTTGAAAAATTCCTCCCGAGGTATTGGAAAAAATCCTCCCGAGGAATTTAAAAAATTCCTCCCGAGGCATTTGAAAAATTCCTCCCGAAGCATTTGAAAAATTCCTCCCGAAGCATTTGAAAAATTACTCCCGAGAAATTTGAAGAATTCCTCCCGAGGAATTTGAAAAATTCCTCCCGAGGAATTTGAAAAATTCCTCCCGAGGAGTTTGAAAAATTCCTCCCGAGGAATTTGAAAAATTCCTCCCGAGGAATTTGAAAAATTCCTCCCGAGGAATTTGAAAAATTCCTCCCGAGGAATTTGAAAAATTCCTCCCGAGGAATTTGAAAAATTCCTCCCGAGGAATTTGAAAAATTCCTCCCGAGGAATTTGAAAAATTCCTCCCGAGGAATTTGAAAAAATCCTCCCGAGGAATTTGAAAAATTCCTCCCGAGGAATTTGAAAAATTCCTCCCGAGGAATTTGAAAAATTCCTCCCGAGGAATTTGAAAAATTCCTCCCGAGGAATTTGAAAAATTCCTCCCGAGGAATTTGAAAAATTCCTCCAGAGGAATTTAAAAAATTCCTCCCGAGGTATTTGAAAAATTCCTCCCGAGGGATTTGAAAAATTCCTCCCGAGGGATTTGAAAAATTCCTCCCGAGAAATTTGAAGAATTCCTCCCGAAGAATTTGGAAAATTCCACACGAGAAATTTGGAGAATTCCTCCCGAGGAATTTGAAGAATTCCTCGGGTGGAATTCTCCAAATTCCTCGGGAGGAATTCTCCAAATTTCTCGTGTGGAATTTTCCAAATTCTTCGGGAGGAATTCTTCAAATTTCTCGGGAGGAATTTTTCAAATCCCTCGGGAGGAATTTTTCAAATACCTCGGGAGGAATTTTTCAAATTCCTCGGGAGGAATTTTTCAAATTCCTCGGGAGGAATTTTTTAAATTCCTCTGGAGGAATTTTTCAAATTCCTCGGGAGGAATTTTTCAAATTCCTCGGGAGGAATTTTTCAAATTCCTCGGGAGGAATTTTTCAAATTCCTCGGGAGAAATTCTTCAAATTCCTCGGGAGAAATTCTCCAAATTCCTCGAGAGGAATTCTCCAAATTCCTCGAGAGGAATTCTCCAAATTCCTCGAGAGGAATTCTCCAAATTCCTCGGGAGGAATTCTCCAAATTCCTCGGGAGGAACTCTCCAAATTCCTCAGGGGAATTCTCCAAATTCCTCGGGAGGAATTCTCCAAATTCCTCAGGGGAATTCTCCAAATTCCTCGGGAGAAATTCTCCAAATTCCTCGGGAGGAATTCCCAAAATTCCTTGGGAGGGATTCCCAAAATTCCTCAGGGGAATTCTCCAAATTCCTCGGGAGAAATTCTCCAAATTCCTCGGGAGGAATTCCCTAAATTCCTTGGGAAGGATTCCCAAAATTCCTTGGGAGGAATTCTTCAAATTCCTCGGGAGGAATTCTCCAAATTCCTCGGGAGGAATTCTCCAAACTCCTCGGGAGGAATTCTCCAAATTCCTCGGGAGGAATTCTCCAAATTCCTCGGGAGGAATTCTCCAAATTCCTCGGGAGGAATTCTCCAAATTCCTCGGGAGGAATTCTCCAAATTCCTCGGGAGGAATTCCAGAAACTTCTTGGGAGGAATGCCCAAAATTCCTTGGGAGG